>NW_021830994.1:0-3728 GCF_006345805.1 Octopus sinensis | reverse complement strand
TGCATAGGCTTCTGAGCAGGTATCACCAAGATTTTGGTAAAATTTGATGCAGATTCTCTGCTCAACTTTCTGACATGGTCACTGTGATGATCACACACTACACACGTAACTTCCAAGCACTGCTGGAAACAGCGAAAGTGAGCTAGAATGTTCAAACTTAGTGGGCATACACAGCAGTGTTTAAGGTCAATCTGTGCCAAACGGCATTACTATGCATGCATCAACTTTGTTAATATGAAAGAAGAAAACAAAGGACCACTGATGCGGTCACAGGAGTGTGACGAAAGAACTCTGGCCGAAACAAGATTAAGATTAATGTAAAAAATAAATAACTCTGAAGCAAAATAACACCAAATATATAGTGCGTGTGTTTTTATTGGCTAAACTGGCAAAATGACCATTCAGAAATATAACAATATCTGTTTCAACACACGATTTCACATAAAAAATCTTGCACAGCAAATATATATACATATACATATATATATATATATATATGAACTTTTATTCATTTACTTGTTTCAGTCATTTGACTGTGGCCATGCTGGAAGACCTTCTTTAGTCGAGTACTTATTCTATTGGTCTCTTTTGCAGAACCGCTAAGTTACAGGGATGTAAACACACCAGCATCGGTTGTCAAGCGATGTTGGGGGGACAAACACAGACACACAAACATATACACACACGTGTATATATATCTATATATATATATATATATATACGGGTTCTTTCAGTTTCTGTCTACCATTTCCACTCATAAGGCTTTGGTCAGCCTGAGGCTATAGTAGAAGACACTTGCCCAAGGTGCCACACATAGGGACTGAACCTGGAAACATGTGGTTGGTAAGCAAGCTACTTACCACACAGCTACTCCTAATGATGGGCTTCATTCAGGTTCCATCTAGCAAATCCACTCACAAGGCTTTAGCCAGACTGAGGCTACATTAGGAGACACTTGCCCAAGGTATGCATACTGGCATCCACCATTCTTGTTAGGGAGCGGGGGATGTGAACTGACTTGGTGCATCTACCTGCTACCTGTCTACAGGTGAGAAATTTTCTGTGTGACAAAATACAGTGAATTGCTACAGTAAGCACCTTTGAACTGGTAACAAGTTTGTATAGATATGTGTATATATACATGTATAGACATATACATTTGACCACAAGTTCTTCAAAATGGTTACCCAGCATGGCTGCTGTCTAATGCCTGAAACGATAAAAGGTGTATGCTTTTATGCATGTATGTATGTATTTACAGTTGTTCCTCACAGATACTCAATATTATGGGCATTATAATACAATCATAGTGAAAGTACTTTTGGCCACTTTGCAGTGGCTTTTTTTGAGATGGTGAAATCCTGGTCACAGGAGTAACAAAGCTTCTTTCAACTGGAACCTTTGTCATTGTAACTGATGGAGTACCATGCTTATTTGTTCATATACATTATATAAGTGTATGTGTGTGTGTGTATGTATTCAGCTGTGGGTGGCCATGAGTTCAATTCTTGGTTACAGATTGTCTTCTTGAGCAAGAGACTTTATTTCATGCTGCTCCCGTTTCACTCAGCTGACAAAAATAAATTCATCATCATCATCATCATCATCATCATCATCATTTAACATCCGTTGTCCATGCTGGCATGGGTTGGACAGTTCGACCAGGGCTGGCAAGCTGGAACGCTGCACCAGACACCAAACTGATTTGGCATGGTTTTCTATGGCTGGATGCCCTTCCTAATGCCAACCACTCTGAGAATGTAATGGGTGCTTTTACGTGTCACCAGCATAGGTGCCAGTTGCGTGACACCTGTGTCTTCCACTGCTGCAATTTTACTTGGATCGATGGGCTTTCTTCTCAAGCATGACATAATGCCAAAGGTCTGAGTCATAGCCTCCGTGAGGCCCACCACTCAAGAAGAACTCGAAAGGAACTCAGCCCTTTGCCTCTGTGAAGCTCAATGCTCAAATGAACTCAAGCAATTTGCCTCTGTGAGGCTCAATGCTCCAAAGGAACTTACCCACTTTTGTACCTATAATCCAAAAGGGCCAGCCTTGTCACATTCTGTGTCAGGCTGAATATCCCTGATAACTACGTTAAGGGTACACGTGTCTGTGGAGTACTCAGCCACTTGCACATTAATTTCATGAGCCGACTGTACCATTGATTGGATCAACTGGAACCCTTGTCGTCGTAACTGACAGAGTGCCAGAATCTTTCACTTTGAAAACATCTTGGACTTCTGAAATTTGCCAGTGCGGATTAGTAATGATATCTTTGGCTTCAACTGTCCACCACCACCACCACCACCACCACCAATATCAATCATTTAATGTCCATATTCCATGCTGGCATGGGCTGGACGGTTTGACCAGAGCTTCAAGCCAGAGGACTGCACAGAGCTTCACTGTCTGTTTGGCATGACTCTTATGGCTGGATGTCCTTTAATGCCAACCACTTTTCAGAGTGGGCCAGGTGCTTTCTATGTGGCACCAGCATATTGTTGTTCTTGATTATTCTTCAGAGACGGATGAAATACCACTAAGCATTTTGTCTGGGATGCCAACAAGTCTGCCAGTTCATCATATTAAAACTGATAATAATGATGATAACAACAACAACAACAACAATAATAATAATAATAAATGCTCTGATGCAGTACCAGGGAGTGGCTCTCATAGCTTCTGATCTTAACTAATTAGAAGTGTTATCATGTACATTGTTTTGTCTTGGTATAAAAGATGGCCTACAGCAAATATTCTGCTCAATACTACAGATTTGCTTGTCAGTTGTTTGACCTTAGCCAGTTGACCATGTCCCTTAGTGGCTGACGATATGTGCATCTCTGATCACGTGCAGAAGTAGTGGGGGAGCTTCATAGACATGTGTTGAGAGGAATTCTTTGGGGTTTGGATAATTCACCTTCAGAAACATGGGTATTTCGTTCAATATCCTTAAACAGTCCTCATTCAGGGACCTTTTGAGTAGGATTGGCTAATCAACCTGAAGAAAATTCTAACTGGGTCCCACTTGCAAAGTCATGTGCTGTTTATCTTGATATGAGATCACCATGTCACACACATATATGGTTATGTTGCATGTGCCTGGTGTATGCTTATCAGACGGTTAGTCATGATGGGTATATTGGGCTTCGTATATTTTACCCCAGTGTCACTTTGATGGCAAGCACTGTTCCCTCACCCAATAATAATGATAATGATAATGATAGTATTAATGATATTAACAGAGTAAAAGGGATTTTGTGACTATTATTAAGATATATTCATGCGATATCAAGTCTGCTGGGGTAAAGTGTTGTGGTGAAATAACGTTGGGAAGTTGACTAGTGAGTAAATTCAGTGCTCCAGATGGGCCACAGCTTTGGGCTGAAGAATAAATAAATATGATATGTGTGTATGTGTGTGTGCATGTGTGGGTGCACATGTGTACGCATGTGCATGTGTGGTGTCTGTGTGTGCATACATTCATACATGCATATATGTGTGTGTCTGTGCACAGACAGACACACACACACACACATATATGTATGGGTATATATATATATATATATATACACACACAGACACTCATGCACATATATGTACATATATACATATATATATATATATATATATATATTGATAAAAATGGTAAGACAACAAAAGAATGAAAGCGACCTCGATATTATGTAAATAGAAGAATTTATCTGTAAATGTAATATATGACA
>NW_021830993.1:0-3734 GCF_006345805.1 Octopus sinensis | reverse complement strand
CCGAACACTACCGCTGGTGGCATCATATCATTCAAATTATTGGTAATTATAAAATAGCTATAAATGTTTTCTAAGCGAACGCAAGCATGGCACTGTGGTTAAGAATCTTGCCTGAAAATTATGTGGTCTTGTGTTCTGTCCTACGGTACAGAACATTGAGCGAGTGCCAAAGCCTTTTCATTGGAACTTTGTGTAGACGGAAGCTGAAAGAAACCCAACGTATATACATACGCATATATATGGTGCAATTGAAAACGTAACCAAGTAAGGCCACTTCCTAAATTTAGTAAATTTCCTAAACTCGAATTTCTTTTGAGGTAGTAAAATATTGCCCACAAGTGAAAACTATTGCAATCAGCGATAAAACAAATGGCAGAACGAAGATTGAGGCGACCGCAAACCAATTGTGGTTTAAGTGTTTCTCATACAAGTTTACCTTCTAGAAGCAAGTTCAAAGAAGAACTATGGATCTTTCACTTCCATTGGCTACCGTGCTACATGCCAAATATTTGGGATTCTAACGAGTGCTATTTCTCTCGGTCAGAGTAGTTTTGGCTATGAACTGTTTTCACACTCTTGAGCACCTATACCACGATTCCAGTACCGGGTGCAGTTTAAACTCATATGGACACATATATATACATGTATACATATAGGCGCAGGAGTGGCTGTGTGGTAAGTAGCTTCGTCCAAACTTCGAATTCAACCGAAGTCGACTTCGCCTTTTATCCTTTCGGGGGTCGATGAAATAAGTAGCAGTTGAACATTGGGGTTGATGTAATCGTCTTAGCTCCTCCCCGAAAATTGTTGCCCTTGTGGGAATATTTAAAACCAGTTTTTCTACGGTGAAGAAACCCAGGACTGATTTAGCCAGCTGACCTGTCGTCTTTGTCATAGGTAGGGGTATGAATTCCCACTTAAAACACCCTTGCTTGACCCCCAGTGTTAATGCATTGGTGTACGATGTGTCTGAGTATATGTATCTCTCTCTGTAAGTGAATATGTTTATGTGGAATGTGTCTCTCTGACAGACGTTTTTGTGGATGTGTGTGTATGTGATTGTGTTATGTGTGTGTATGTGGGTGTGTGCATGTGTGTGTATGTGCGTCATGTGTGACTGCGTATTTGATGTGATTGTGTGTGATTGCTTAATGTGTATGTTGTTGTCCATTTGTGTGTTTAACAGGGAATATCTATGCATACCTTTGGAGGGGGAAATCACAATATTCACGGATGGGGCGGAGATTGATTCTTGACGTTATTCTTGAGGTTTAAGATGACGTTAAATGAGGCGGCGAGGTTCCGCTTATAGTTGAGTATGTGTGTTGGTGATGGTGGCGATATTGATGGTTCAGCGGTAGTCAACGACGATGAGCAGAACGATGATGATGATGAGTATGATGACGATGATGTCAATGAGAATTATGATAATAATGACAACAACGAAAGTGACAAACAAGAAGCTAACGACCATTATATTTAAATTAAGAGGAATCTCTCAGACTATCCTTAAATGTCCTCTACTATTGGCTTATTATTTTTTCTGTACCTTAAGTCCCTGGGTTACTTGAAAAAATGTCGAGCAATTGTGTTTATAAGGGATATAGAACCAGAAATACGGGTCCACGACGCTCTTTTCATCGCAAGCCAAGAAGAATGTTATTTATGGAGAATGATATTTCTTGATATTATCTCCCCTTCTCATGGATTGACGATCTTCATTGTCATTTATTACATATGGAGGTGGAGACAAACGAAGAATTTATATATATAGCATATGTTATACCTCACTCTCTCTCTCCTCTCTACACACACACACACACACACATAGGAAAGATTAATAAGTAAATGAGTGGAATATTTACAGGTGAGTGTGTTAAATAATAAAGCACTAAAAGAGAATGTCTCTTCCCAGACGCAATAAAATATGCTTCAACACACGCATTCACATAAAGAATCTTGTAAACCAAATACAAAAACAAAATATATATACTTTATTTATAAGAGTGTGTGTGTATACATATATATATCACTCGCTGCCAAGCCGTGTGTCTTTGAGTGTGTAAGTATGTATGTGAGACTGTGTTTATCTATCACATTTTATGTATGTATATACATATAACTACATATACATACATAAATATATATATGAATATATATGCATATATATATATATGCATATATACATATATATATGCATATATATATATGTATGCGCGTATGTGTGTGCGTGTACATATAAATATATACATACAAACATACATAAACAGATATAAATACATACGCACAGACATACTGACACGCTCACCCTGGCGTACACACTTTTATAAATACGCAAATATAAATCGTATTATAGAAATGCTCACATAAGCAGTCACAAAGAATATCATGTGTATGTATATGTATATATATATATAGGTGGTGTGTGTACGTTTCAGTATAATTGCATGAAATTTCATCATCGTTCGAGACAGAGACTTGAAAGTGGATGGTATTACCATGGCGGAGCAGCCAAATATACTTTCAACACAATATTTCTGTCAGTTTGTCTCAGACGCCTAAATATAATCATGCGTTCCAGTAAACACACGTGTCTCAGAATACAATTACTTTGTTTCTCTCTAGATGCCATAAAAAAGATAGCATTAGATTATCTCATTACATATCTTTATTATATATTATATTACAAATGATAGGTGACAGGGTTTCTTGAAAAGTTCTTACCTTCAGACATTTACATCCACAAGTGTGTTATATGCTGGCACTCGTACGCAATTATTAATGAGAAATAGGTGAACAAAATTCAGTATATAATGGATAATTTAGAATTATTTTGGGTGTATTTGTGCTGTCATCTAGATTTTAAAAATTCACGTTAGCACTGAACAACGAATAGATTTTTCGACAAGGTTTTAAAGAAGAACATCTGCTCTTGAGAGATTCATTGGTTTACGGAAATTCTTCAAGCTGAGGAGACTCAAGGATAACGAAACAACAGTTGCCTCACGCATATTAATGTATCGAATCTCACGAGCACATATTTGTCGGAAAGGCAAGGCTGTTACCCCTAACATGAAACACAACCCCCGTTATCAGAGTCAATTTTGAATTTGCAGAAACCTATTAAGTATTGGACACCGTGCATATGACAATTTATTTTATATTGTGATAGCTAGAATATTTTTCATTCTATTTAGATTATAAAAAAAATATTCTGTTACAAACTAATCAATCTTAAAATGAATAATGCGCTGTTTATAATTTAGATCTATTTGAATAAGACTCTGTCACGTCGTTTATCATAATTCTTAAATTCACAATTTATTGTGAATATTTTGTTTTCTGTCCGCCCAATTTTTACTTTTAGCTGCCATATAGTCTGGTTTGTAAATATGTTCACGAAACACATTTTTTTAAACATTTCAAATATATCAAGCAAAATGTAGGAACATTAAAGTGAAGGAACCAAAGATTATTTGATCTAACTGTAAAAACTTTATCGCATTCAATTATACGATTGATGCTGTGAAATTCATTGGCCAACAATATCTTGACTTTTAGATTAATATTCCTTGCAAGTAATGTGGAATTTCTTGGTAGAAAGAAAGTATTTATATATTGCACTCGGAGGATATTTGGAAATAATACAGAAGTTGTTTACATAATAAAGCGCTATTCACTATAACATAAAATTTCTCTATTCTTGATATTTGTAAATAAGTTTTATATGTATC
>NW_021830992.1:0-3904 GCF_006345805.1 Octopus sinensis | reverse complement strand
GAAATTTGTAATTTGCCCTACCATTGAAGTATTTAAAAAAATCACCTAGGTGTGGATTCTAATTACCATGTAACTGAAGAAAACCCATGAAAGATTCAGGCGGATCTTATTGTTGTTAGAAGATATAAAGATTTTAACGATGGATCTAATTGATACTGACAATTATTGACATCTACAGCAAATTTGTTGTCTGCAAATCTTTCAAAAATAAAACTGCTTCTGGTAAGACTTGAATTTTAATTGAAGAAGTGGTGAATAAATTCCACCTGTCAATCTTGTCAACAATGAAGGTCGCTCTGGTCGCCAGCGTGGGATGGTCGCCAGCGTGGGTCGCGACTATTAAATAAGAAAAGAACATTCGTACGTTTACACAAATCAAAAGCCTAGGAGAAGGAGCCTTCGGAAATGTATAAATATATTTTAATATTTATTATATTTATCTGGCTATATATTAGGTTGCCTTGTGTAAGTGCGATTTGGAAGAAAAACACTACGCTATCAAAATCATACAGAAAGACAAAAAAGAAAATATAGACAGATTCATAATTAATGAAATATATGTATTAAATCTAGCGACTTCGTTAAACAATGATTTTGTAATTCACATGCACGGAGTTTCTCATTTTCGGGTATCTCCCTTAACAAGACTTGTAGGATTTAACACACATCATAATTGAGTATGTCGAAGGAGGAGACATGCTGTCGTTTGTTTTGAATAATCATATCTCCATTAATCTATGCAGATTCTACGGAGCATGCATTCTACTGGGCCTTACTTTTCTTCACGAGAACAACATAATGCACGGGTATATTCGTTTTTATTATTCAGCAGTGATTTAAAACTTGAAAATATTTTGCTTGCGTCAGATGGGTATCCCAAACTGACAGACTTTGGGCTTTCAAAACCTAACATGAAATGGAACACGAAAATCAGCATAGGGGAGGGAAGCCCACAGTACATGGCTCCTGAGATTCTCAAGGGCATGCCATACACGAGATCTGTTGATTTCTGGGCGTTCGGAGTCTGTCTGTACTGCATGTTATACAGAAGAGTTAACTATTGCACTTTCTACTGATTTAGTTCCCATTACCTTACGAAGACTCGAATCAAAATATCATTTATTCAGAACTTGTGTTCCCATGCCACGTGGATTCTATAACTTATGATATCTTAAATAAAGTAATTAGTATTTTTTCTATTTTAGCTTATGGCAAGAAATCCCAGTAAGCGTCTCGGTAATTCAGAGAATGGAGTCCAAGATATCATCGTTCACCCGTTTTTTAATGTACGTTACTGTTTATTAAATGTAAGTGTTTGGATTTCCGTGCTATTCGAAACAAAGAATTGGTTCCTCCCAGTCAACAACCAAGTAGAAGATTCTAAAATCAATTAAAATAATATTCTAATTTTCGTTTATTCGTGTAATTTGGCTTATTCATTATTTATTAGAACACTAATAATACTAAGTTGTTCTCATTAAAAGGTAACCAAAAGTCAATAAAATCAACTTGCAAAAATTTATTTTGCGCAAAAAATAGTTTATAGAAAAACACAGATTCACGGTAAAAACATATTTCACATATGAACGGACATAAAAAGAAGATTCAAGCTTTTCTTCTAACTACTGCTGGAACAAATGATTTTTACTAAATTTAACTGAAACATTTGTTTTAGCAAATATTCCTTTAAATATACTACGGATTCGTATTTTAATAAATTTTTTAATACTTTTGGATTCGAGCTGAAATAGGACTGTCTCTAGAACCTATTGTTAGTAGACGGGAATGCGGCTATTGATTCGAAAATCAAAGAAATCAATCAATTCGAAACGAAGGACTTGTCAATAATTAAAAAAAATATTGAAACAATATTTTCCACTTTTAGATGTTATCTGTGGAATTGACTCAACTTACTTTTCTGTTTAGAAAGTTGACAATTTTCTAAGAATAATCAATATAAAGAATGATACTTTAAAAAAATAACGAATATATCGAGAAAATAAGAAATTCGAATGAAATTCTCAAAACTGTTAACAAAGATGGAGATTTTTTGCCTTGGGAAAAGTTGCGACTACTCCAATGTCAGAAACTATATATTCAGTGGAGTGTTCTTTTCAATTCTCCATTTTGTTTAATGACTAAAATTTTAAAACGGAAAACGTCAAATATTATATAATTTTTTATAATTCAAGTTTCTAAAAAAATTATTGCCAACGACAACGTGTTACTATGTCTTATATTTTAGAGCAGGGGTCACCAAAATACGGCCCGCGACAACATTTTATCGGCCCCGGCACTATTTCGAGATATTCAATTATATTATTATTATTATTAGCACTGTCATAGGAACATAATGTAATTTAAACTAATTAAGTCCCCATGTGCCACATATGAGACTATCTTTTCGGTCATAATTTTCCATGATGTGCGGTTGTATGCTATACTCCTGAGAGTATCTAGGTCGTCTCCATTTTTCAGTTGTCTTTTAACGCGTTGTAGTTCTTTTGAGATTACAATAGGTAATGTATTTCGTGGGCGTCCTCGGGACGCAGATCTTTCGTCCTTTGCGTAATATGATTCCATTGCCCATTTAGCATAAACATCCTGGTCGAGTCTTAGAATGTGGCCCAATAGGCGCCAACGTGCTTCGGTAATGTCCACACTGACGGGTCTGCTGTTGCAGATATTGTATAGGGTGGTTCTTGATTTTCTTGGCCAGTTGATGCCAATAAGAACTCTTAACTGTCTTCTATGGAATGCATCAAGAGATTTTGATTCAGACTCAGATATTCCCCATGTTCCTCCGTTGTACAAAAGTATGGGTTTAATAAAAGCATTGTATAATTTGGCACGTAAGGCCGTTCCAACCTCGCGGTTTCGTAGCCAAGTGGTCCGCAGTTTGTTAAGTGCAACAGTCGATAGCATCTTTCTCCTCATAATGTCTTCACTATCTCCTAAAAGAGTTCCAACTTTTTTCGAGTTTCGCCATTTTTCGTCTGTTCTATTTGCCTCCCGTTGATTGTTACATATTCGGTTTTTTTCTATGTTCACTTTTAAGAACCATTTTTCCAGTGCCTGGGGAGCAATGTTCAGCAGTTCTTCGAGTGTCGACTTATCATGAGACAAAAAGTCTACATCGTCGGCATATATCACTTCAGTTATTGAAGTAGTCTTCACTAGTTTTCTCAGATCTCTTAGTGCCGCTTCAAGATAGACAATGAATAGTACAGGTGATATTGAATCACCTTGGGGCGTTCCAATGCTTGTTTTGAAAGATCTTGATTGTACGGGTCCGATCTTCACCGTTAACTCGGTGTCTATAAGTAGTGCTCGAACCATTCTGATCGAGTCATTGTCAAGAATAGTTTTGAGGATCTCCATTAGCTTGTCTCTGCGGATTGTATCAAATGCCTGCTCATATCAATGCCCAATATTGTGGTCGCCATTTTAAATTTCTGAGATATGGCACAGATCCATCTATGTCCCCATACTACATCTGCAGTTGATCGCCCAGGCCTGAATCCACTTTGGCTAGCCGACAGATATTCATTAACACTTAATGCCTTAATAATTAACTCAAATAAAAACTTTAATTAAAAAAATTAAACTATTTTGTAAAATTTAATTTAAAAAAAACTTATCAGCATTAACATTAAATTTTTGTTTGTTGCTATGCCTAATATGAAAATAAAGGTTGACCGCGAATGTCGTGTATTCACAAATTATGGAAAATGAAATATTTTTTGCGAAAGATGAATTAAAGCAGAAAGCTTATTGTTTAATATGCCACGAACATCTCTCTGTTATGAAGGAGTATAACATTCGACGTTACTATGAACCGAATCATGCTTCGATATATTCCAAGTACACTGGAAACACGTGAGGATAGTTTATCACTGTAGCG
>NW_021830991.1:0-3918 GCF_006345805.1 Octopus sinensis | reverse complement strand
GACATATATATATATATATACATATATATAATACTAGCAGAGATACCTGGCGTTGCCCGTGTTACATGCAATTGAAAAATTAGACTTTCCTGTTATAATTTCTGTAATGAACTGGAATATCTATGTTTTGAATTTCATCAAAATTGCAGATGAGGGTTATTTCCCTCTTTACACACCATAAAAAAATTGTAATCGTGCCACATGTATCCCATACTACTGATTTTTATGCACATATTCCAAAATTCCAGTCTTATTGAACCTGTTAAAAGGATTTTGCTCCTGAAAAATAAAGGTCATGGAGCTCTAAAATATGAGAGTTAAGGCCCCTGTTGCGGGTGGTGTCTTAATGTCAAGCAGAGAAGTTGAACTATTGAGATGTTTATAACTTCGGTCTTATATGTATTGTTTGAATTTCTTTGAAATAGGAAATATATGTTCACTGGCTTTGTAAAAGAGAGCAAAGCTGCAGGAAACCAAAAGACAAATGATCACAATAAGCAGTCATCTACCCTACCCTAGTCGTTACCACTCCCAATGTAGGATTCCTCACCATCCAGATGACAGGCACAGCCATAAGATGCATTACAAATCTATAGCAATTAGAAGGGCGTGACCCAACTGAAATAAACATTAACAACTGTGTGACGTGAGGGCTAAGGAGAAATTAAAGTGTCACCTCTGAAGTTTGCAAATGACCACTATACTGATACGTAACTGGGCAGAATAAGTTTACAATCTATAAACGTCTTTGAATAACTAGTCACTCATGTGGGAAGGCCTTGAAATCAATGTTACCATCTGGGGACTATGTGTGACCCACTGATAATAAAAAGACTGAAAGGAGGTCTGCAATCAAATAACTTTACTCAACACTTTGCAACTGAATCAGTGGAGGCAAAGGTGCCTCTCATTTACTTGACAATTTATGCACCACATTGCAGAAATCACAATGTAAGTGTATGTCAAAGCAAACTGTTACAACATCCGCTTTCCATGGGTTGAACGATTTGACTGAGGTCTGGCGAACCAGACTCCAATCTGATCTGGCAAAGTTTCTACAGCTGGATGCCCTTCCTAACGCCAACCACTCTGAGAGTGTAGTGGGTGTTTTTACATGCCACCGCCACAAGGGCCAGTTTGGTGGAACTGGCAACGGCCATGCTCAAATGGTGCTTTTTACATGCCACCTTCACAGGAGCCAATATTAGCTTACAATATTAGAATTAAAATCACTCTTCTTATTACAACTAGATTTCTTGTCTTGAATAGTAGATGAAGGATGAGATTGAGCAGAATCAATGTATGTAACTTTTTCTTTATACCCTGCTTTAACTAAGGCAGAGTTATAAAATTCTGACTTGTCATTAAAATTGTCAACATTGGCAGATAGTTTAGACAATCTAACCGAAATGCTTGTAACTAAATTCTTAGTAATTGCCCAAGTGTGATTACTGGAAGGACTAATAAGATTGGTGGAATGTTTGTGGTATGGGAATTACGAGTTATTTTGCAAATTGAGAGTAATATCTAAGAAGTTAGCTTTAGTTAACTCATCGTCAAAAACGATGTGAAAGCCCATTCTATGAAAAAACCTAACTAATCTATTCTTAACCTTCTGTATTTTTAGATTTGAAATTTTTTGGAGGTGAAGCAAACAATCATCGCGATATAGACCTCCACAGATGTCTGGGAACTGGTCAGCCATTTCATAAAGTATATACATGCCGACTAAATCAGCATATATATATACAAAGATAGATAGATATATACATATATACACACACACACACAGATACAAAGATAAATTGATAGATACAACTGAGTGGGCAAACAGAAATATGAGACACAGCTTAGTGCTTTTTTTTATGTTGATAAGCCTGGTACTTATTCTATTAGTTTGTTCTTGTGAAACCAGTAAGTTATGGGGATGTAAATAAATGAACAGCAGTTGTGAAGCAGTGATGAGGGCGAAACACAGAGACAAAGACACACACATACACTTACATGTATACATACATATATATATATACGATTGATTTATTTCAGTTCCTCTCTACGAAATCCATATATATATATATATGTATATACACACACACACACAAAGATAAATCGATAGATACAACTGAGTGGGCAAACAAAAATATGAGACACTGCCTAGTGCATTTTTTTTATTTTGATAAGCCTGGTACTTATTCTATCAGTTTCTTCTTGTGAAACCAGTAAGTTATGGGGATGTAAATAAACGAACACCAGTTATGAAGCAGTGATGAGGGAGAAACACAAAGACACACACATAGACTTACATATATATACATATATATACAATTGATTTCTTTCGGTCTCTGTCAACAAAATCCACTGACAAGGCTTTGGTTAATCTGAGGCTATAGCAGAAGACACATGCTAAGTTACCACACAGTGGGACTGAACTGAGGACCGTGTGTTTTGGAACGAAGTTTGTTTCCACACAGCCACACCTGCACCTATGTATGTGTGTGTGTGTATGGGTGTATATATGTATGCATGTATATATGTGTACATATTACATGTACATCTATATATATATATATATATATATATTATATATATATATACATCTACACATACATGTATACATATACATCTATATCTATAGAAATACATCTATACATATACATGTATACAA
The DNA here is from genome assembly GCF_006345805.1 of Octopus sinensis. Classification (NCBI taxonomy): domain Eukaryota; kingdom Metazoa; phylum Mollusca; class Cephalopoda; order Octopoda; family Octopodidae; genus Octopus; species Octopus sinensis. The sequence goes on along the minus strand of NW_021830991.1, from coordinate 1,253 downwards.
ATACAGCTATACATATACATCTATATATTAACATGTGTAATATATATATATATATACATCTATATATATACATCTATATGTATACATCTATATGTATACATCTATATGTATACATCTAATTATATCTATATATATATATAATATATATATATATATAGATATATATATATATATACATGTAAATTCAAACTTAAAATAATAAGGGGGTGAAAAATTGAATATTAATTTAATATGAATTTAAAACCAGTGGTGTAGCATATAAGACCATAGTGGATCTTCTTCTAGCATAATGGATGTCCAGTTACAGTTCATCCCTGTTGTATAATAGTTTGACTTTAATAGTTTCAGTATTAAAGTGAAAGTATTAAAGTGAAAGCATCTGACATTACACTAGAGAGATGTTTTTGTTTCACTTTTGACACTTAACACTGAAATAGTGGAGAAGACATGATATTGCTGTGGGCTCGCACTGAGCAAAATGTCTAAAAATGTTTTTGCTCATGACACTACATGCCCCTAAGTAAGGCATGTGTAAAATTTGAATGAAATTAGTTGTGTAGTTATCAAGTTTTAGGAATTCGCACAGACAGACAGACAGACACACATTCTCAGTTTTATATATATACTAGCAGTATCGCCCGGCGTTGCTCGGGTTTGTAAGGGAAATAACTATATAAGCATTTTTAGAGAGTTATAGCCAAAAAATAGGAAAAAAATGCATTATAAATGGAAAAAAAATTAAGGTAAATTTTTTTTTAAATCGTTGACACATCGTAGATATTTTTAGAGAGTTACTTCCCTTATATAATAGCGAAAAAAATGCATTAAAAGGAAAATATGATGGTAAATTTTTTTTAAATCGTAGACTCATCATAGACGCGCGCTAATACCCAGAAGGGCTCGATATGACTCACGACTATAAGATACCCGGTTTTGGTTACACTGCATCGCAAAATGTGGGAGTAGTTACGAATCTAAATCGTAGGAACAGACACACAACTTCAGTTTTATATATAAAGATATAAGTCACGTAGTTATATACACATACTTTGTTATATACACATTCTTAAAGAAAATGTTATTTTGAAACAACATTTATAAAGAATAAAATATTTTTTTGGTTTTCTTAACCCTTCGTTACTATATTCTGACCAAAATACACCCCTTATGTGTTTCAATTATTTTCTAACATAATCATAAATTTAGTCTGGTTTCATTAAACAACAATAACTTTTTTATCAATATGTTAATGT
>NW_021830990.1:0-3978 GCF_006345805.1 Octopus sinensis | reverse complement strand
ATATATATATATATATATGTACATACACATATATATATATATACATATACATATATAAACATATATATATATACATATATATATATATATATATATAGAATATATATATATATATATATATACTATATATATATATATATATATAACAATGGTGTGTGCGAGTGTGTATGTATATGTATATGCGTATGTGTGTACATGTGTGTGTCAGCTTGTTTTTGCCCCTTTCCCTACTTTACAACCACGTTGCTTAGTGGTTTGGCACCAGAAAACGGTAGAATGAGCACAAGACTTAAAAATAAGCAGTGTGGCCGATTTGTTTAGCTTAATGCTTCATGGCAGTGCCCAGTATCGCTCCAGTCTAATGACTGTAATAAATAAAATGTAGATTATTTTCAAAACGAAACCTAGTCAGACAAAAATAAGTGAGACAAATCCTAAATTTCAGTTGAATATAATTTACAAGCGCAGTTAGATGTGACAACTCTGGTGATGTTTGAACCACATTAAAGATCATCAGTGAAGCCTAGTGTATCTGTTATTGTTAGATATTAAGATAACTAGTGTGATCATTTATAAAAATTCTATTTTCTGCTCCTCCAATCCAAAAGCATCCTTGTATTCGAAGGCGAATCAGCGGAGGTGACTCTGTGAATTTTCGTTTTTCCAGAGATAGCAGGGAATAATTTTTCTTCCTTATTTCAGATCACACACCGTCGTCTTAATAATCGACAAAAAAAATTTGCAACATAGTTTGTATTGTAAGTAAAGACTGCAAAGTCAAATCTAGCACAAGGTTTCTTCGGACTTACTCGAAAGCAGACGACCTTGGAGATGAAAACAAAAAGAAAAAAATATGATTTAATTTTAGGCACAAGGCCAGCAATATTGAGTGGGGTAGCTAGCCTTTGCTCTCAACGGCAAGATGGCAGAATCGTAAGTACGCTGAGCAAAATACTTTGCGGCATGTTATCCGTCTTTACAATTTGAGTTAAAATTCCGCTGAGGTCGAATTTGCCTGTCATCGTTTTGGAGTCGATAAAATAATCACCAGTTGAGTACTGGGTCGATGTAATCGACTCACCCCTTCTCCGATGTTGCTAGCCTGGCGCTAAAATTTGAAATGGTTCTTTACTTTATAAAACATTTGAAATGGTTCTTTACTTTATAAACGTCTGCGTTTACCATCAAAGAAGGGTTTTAGTGTGATTAGAAGGCAAAATGCAAAGAGCAGGAAGAGAATATCGCAAGGTATGCAATACAACAACCTTCTCACAGTTTCCTTAACCAACAACCCTGGATTAGCAAGTGTTTGTGTTTATGAATATTCGACGGATAAAGTGCAAAATTGACCGCGTGGGATTTGAACTTAGGGGGAAGAAACCAAAATATTCAACGAGACATTCTATCAGAACTTTCTTATGACTTAGCTAATTCGCAGACTTAAGTGCATGCGTGAGCGTTCACATGTGTGCATATCTGTGTGTGTGTGTGTGTATGTGTGTGTGTGTGTGTGTGTGTGTGTGTGTGTGAGTGAGACTGCATGTGTATTTTACTAGTTCCAGTCATTCGACTGGAGCCATGCTGGAGCATAGCCTTGAAGTGTTTAATCGATCCCAGAAGTTTATGTTTCATTATTATATGTTATGTAGGTAGTCTATCGGTCTGTTATGCCGAACCGCTATATTGCAGGAACTCAAACAAACCAGTACCGGTTATCAAGTGATGGAAAGAAAAACTACTGACTCAATATCTCGCACTCACACATACACGCACGCGCATTTATATATATATATATATATATATATATACATACATACACACACACAACATACATACATACATACATACATACATACATACATACATACATACATACATACATACGTATGTACGTACGACGGGCTGCCACGTAGTTTCCGTCTGCCAATTCATTTACAAGGCATTGATGAGTCCAGTGTTATGGTAGCAGACACTTGCTGAACGCACCACGACCTGGGACCATACACTTATGCGCGGCTCATACACTCCTCTCCATGCACTTTCTGCGTGTGCATAGGCCTCTAAGCAGGTATCGCAATGACGACTTTCTCTGTCATGGTCAATGCGACGATCACACGCTACACACCTTCCTTTGAAGCACTGCTGTAAACAACAGAAGCGAGCTAGAAGGTTAAAACTTAGTGCGCATGCAGAACAGAGTCCAAGGTCAACCTGTGTCAAGCGGCTTTACTCTACGTAATTTAGCGTCGTTACTATAGCAAGAACCCGAATACTTATTGATCAAACCTCGTATAAATGAATCGTATGTGAGCAATCTCTCAAAGTAAAAATTCCGCTTTGTTGGTAGATGCTATTTGTAGAGACAAATAGCACGAAACATATTTCTCATATAGTATAATAAAACAACTCTTAACAGCGCCAATGTGAAACATACTGCCATAGTTCGATACAACAATTTCAAATTTGGTATATTTCCGTAGAAACATTCTATCTGTCAGATCTAACATCAAGGAAAAAATAAATAAACAGGGTCGTATGGTTTTTGCTGTTGTTTTTTTGTTTTATAATTTACATAAACAAGAAGGGAGAGAAAGAATGACATCAGAGGAAAACATACGCATCTGGATACAGTATGTAGTAGTAGTTGTTGGAATCATTATTAATGTTGTGGTTATTATTATTGTTGTTATTATTATTATTATTTTATCTTATATTAATTATTATTAGTATTATTATTATGATTATTATTATTATAATATTATTATTATTATTATCATTAATTGTTGTTGCTATTTTATTATCATTATTATTGTTGTTATTATTATTATTATCATCATCATCATCGATATTATATTTATTATCATCATCATCATTATTGATATTATATTCATATCATCTCATCATTATTAGTATTATATTATTAATCATCATCATCATCATCATGAATTATTATATTATTATTATTATTATTATCATCATCATCATCATTCTTATAGTTGTTGTGCTGTGCTACATGGTTGTTGTTGTGTTGTTGTGCTGTTATTGTTGCAATGTGTACAGTACATTGAAGTGAAATCGCTTTGGTATCATGAAGAGAGTTGGGAAAAAAGGCTGGTGGAAACGAACGTTTTGATGCTGTGCATCCGATTAGATTAAACGATATTCGTCCTGATGAGTATCTTCGTCAGTCGCCGTTGCATATGTTTGATTGTATGTATATAATCAAAAAGAGAGGAGAGGAGCAAGGGTGAGGCAGTGGAGTAGAGAGGACTAAGGATGTAGATAGATATATCTGCATATATGCAAGTGTCTGTGTGTATGAATGTACACTTTCACACACACATACACAAACACGAATACACACTCACAAATGCACATACACATATATATGTATATATATTTTGTGTTTTTGTGTATTTGTACGTCTCTCGCTCTTGTCTTTCTCTGTGTGTGTGTGTGTGTGTGTGTGTATGTATGTATATATATACATATTTATCTTTTATATTTTATTTGTTTCAGGCATTAGACTGCGGCCATGCTGGGGCATCACCTTGAAGAATTTTTAATGAAATGTATCGACCCCAGTACTTATGTTTCTATAACCCTGCTACTTATTCTTTTGCTGAACAGCTAAGATACGGGGACGTAAATATAAGCGGTTGTGAGGAGGGTTTCGAAAACAGGCACAACAACACACACACACACACACACACACACACACACACACACACACACCACACAAACACACACAAAGATATATATACATATATTTATATACAACCATATATACGACGGGATTCCTTCAGTTTCCGTCTACTAAGTCAACTCATAAGGCTGTGGTAGAAGACACGTACTCGAGGTGTCACGCAATGGAATTGAAGCCAGAACCTTGTGATTGGGTGGCAAGCTTCTTACCACTGTGTGCCTGACATTAGACGGCATCCGATAGTGGGGTCTTGTGCGTGAATTCCATGGTTG
>NW_021830989.1:0-3919 GCF_006345805.1 Octopus sinensis | reverse complement strand
TAATAAAAAGTGTGTGTGTGTGTGTGAGAGAGAGAAAGAGTGAGAGAAAGTTGCGGCGAAAGAGTACAGCAGGGATTGCCACCACCCCCTGCCGGAGCTCGTGGAGCTTTAGGTGTTTTCGCTCCATAAACACTCACAAAGCCTAGTCTAGGAATCGAAACCGTGATCCTATGACCGCGAGTCCGCTGCCCTAACCACTGGACCATTGCGCCTCCTTCTATGTGTGTGGTGGTGTGTGTATCTTGTAGATATTTAATCGACTGAAAATTTGAGTCAACTCTGTAGAATTTGAACGAAACGCCTTTAAGTAGTTTGGCGTGCTAAAGCATTTTAATAAACACTCGAATGGTTCAACCAGTTCGTTGCCTAATACATGTGTAGTACGTGTATATGTATAGAAGTATATCATTGTCCCGAAATCAAGATGTAGCGGAAGTTAATGAAATGTTACACCAACGTACGTACAAATACTAAGTGTGAGAGAAACAACAGTTTCTAAAAGCTAACATTGTCGTCTGACGAATGTCATCGAGGGGGGGGAGACGGAGAGGAGGGAGGGAGGGAGGGAGGGAGGGAGGGAGGGAGGGAGGAGGAGGGAGGGGAGGAGGAGGGAGGATGGGAAGGGATGGATGTATGGATGGATGGATGGATGGATGGATATGGATGGATGGATGGATGGATGGATGGATGGTGGATGGATGGATAAGGCGGCGGTTCTGGCAGAAACGTTAGCACGCCGGGCGAAATGATTAGCGGTATTTCGTCTGTCGCTACGTTCTGAGTTCAAATTCCGCCGAGGTCGACTTTGCCTTTCATTCTTTCGGGGGTCGATTAAATAAGTACCAGTTACGTACTGGAGTCGATATAATCGACTTAATCCGTTTGTCTGTCCTTGTCTGTCCCGTCTGTGTGTAGCCCCTTGTGGGTAGTAAAGAAATAGGTATTTCGTCTGCCGTTACGTTCTGAGTTCAAATTCCGTCGAGGTCGACTTTGCCTTTCATCCTTTCGGGGTCGATTAAATAAGTACCAGTTACACACTGGGGTCGATATAATCGAACTAATCCCTTTGTCTGTCCTTGTTTATCCCCTCTATGTTTAGCCCCTTGTGGGCAATAAAGAAATAAGATGATAAGTTATCATTATTAACTTATTATTTAAGTAAGCATTATAATAATGAAATATACGAGGTGGGGAAGGGGCTGAAAAGTTCCTTAAACGTGTCGCGAAGGGCCTGGTTGGAGGCCCAACATTCTGAGTTGTTTCACAGGGCTTAGAAAATCTGAAGGGTCGCTACAATGAGTGTGTGTATCTGAGAGAGAAATTCGTAGAATAAATTCATAATAGCTGATAATCTTGTATTCTCTTTTACTCAAAGCCAGGAACTTTTCAGCACCCCCTTGTAATAATAATAAAATTAGTCGTTACAAAACTACGATTTGATTCGCTCTTATTTCACGGGGAAAATCATACTTCGTAAAGACTAAGACTAAAACACATCATACTTCGTAAAGACTAAAACACATCATACTTCGTAAAGACTAAAACACATCATACTTCGTAAAGACTAAGACTAAAACACATCATACTTCGTAAAGACTAAGACTAAAACACATGATACTTCATAAAGACTAAGACTAAAACACATCATACTTCGTAAAGACTAAGACTAAAACACATCATACTTCGTAAAGACTAAGACTAAAACACATCATACTTCGTAAAGACTAAGACTAAAACACATCATACTTCGTAAAGACTAAGACTAAAACACATCATACTTCGTAAAGACTAAGACTAAAACACATCATACTTCGTAAAGACTAAGACTAAAACACATCATACTTCGTAAAGACTAAGACTAAAACACATCGTACGAGTGTAGTATGTTTGTGTGTATATATATAGATATATATTGTTGAACTTGCCAGTCTAACAACATATCAAATATCACATCAGGCGTATGGTTACCTGAGTATTTGATTATGTAATACAATGATGTATTGCATAATCGTATGGTTGTTGCATTTATAAGTTTGTTTACAACACCTACCTGGGAAGCACTGTTAATATATAGAGCAATTTGGATGATGAAATTCCATACAGAATTAGGAAAGCAAGTGATGCTTTCGGAAGGCTAGAAAGGCGCCTCTGGAGTCGGCGAGACATATGCAGAAAGACAATGATAAAGGTGTACAAGGCATGTGTGCTCCCTTCTCTTCTCTATGCCTGCAAGACGTGGGTCACATATCGATACCACCTTAAACAACTGGAACGTTTTCATCAGATGTGTCTCAGACGGATCTATGGTATTAAGTGGGAGGACCGCATCAGTGATTTTGAAATATTGGAAGGCTCTCGGTGCGAAAGTATAGAAGCTCTTGTGTTAAAGCAAAGGCTCAGATGGAGTGGTCATCTGGTCAGGATGAAGGATTCAAGGATGCCAAAACAACTCTTTTATGGAGAGTTAGCTAAAAGAGAACGACCCTCACATAAGCCAAAAACGAGATATAAGGACTTGCTGAAGGCTTCCTTAAGAGATGCTTGTATCTCTCCTGACACATAGGAGAGCATAGCTATTGATCGTAGCAGGTGGAGAAGGATTGTGCACGAGGGGACAACTACTTTTGAGAAATCTCGAGTTGCGCATGAGAAAGTAAAGAGGGATGTCAGGAAGGGCATCGCTGTTACACTTCCAGATGGGAAGGGTCTTCCTATGATGCTGACATGTAGTGTCTGTGCAAGACCCTGCCTCAGTAAAGCTGAGTCATCTTCGTAGTCATAAAGCGAGACAGATGAGTGACAACCTGGCCACTGGTGGTGGTGTTACACACCATACTAATCATATCTGTCGGGCATGTGGAAGAGAGTGTAATTCGGCAGGCGGACTTAAACGACATGCAAAGGTACATGAAGCCCAGTTACAACTACAGCCGGCTATTGCCGGTAAAGGCTTTTGCTGCCAATTCTGTACAAGACATTGTAGATCTTTAGCTGGGCTAAAACGTCACATTCGATCACAGCACCAGTAACAGTTAAGCTTCGTGCAATGGCCATACTCGATAACGAGGAGGCATCCATCATATATAGATATGTTATATAATATATGTTTATATATATATATATATATATATATATATATTATATATATAATAATATATATATATTATTATATATATAGAAGGAGCTTCTACAGGACTAGAACTGTTTCATTCAAAAGAATCATCAGTAAATAATTTACTCTGCTATGTATTGAGTACCTTATTTACTGTGGTAACCCCGACTCAACCCGGGGACCTACATATATATATATATATATATATATATATATATATATATATTATATATCATATATATATATTATATATATATTATGTATATATAGTATATATGTATATTTATGTATGTATATATGTTATATATATATGTATATATGTATATATATATGAGTGTATGTATATATATTATATATATATATATATATGTGTGTGTGTGTGTGTGTATGTATATATATTATATATATATATAGTAATAGTTATCGCCATACTAATATGGCAGTCTAAATATTAAACTAAAGCTTCGCTGATAGCTCCAAGAGGCCATCGCCTCTAGCTAGCTATATGACACACGAACCTGCGTCCATTACAACCTTCGAACAGGGGAGGTCAGCGACAGCTTTAGTCTTATAGTTAGACTGCCATATTAGTATGGCCGATAACTATTAATATCCAGTAACGCTGCCGCTTCCTTTAGAGAGACTTAGTAATTTTAATATTTCTATTATATATATATATATATATGTGTGTGTGTGTGTCTGTGTGTGTTATGTATATATAAATATATGGGGTGTGTATATCTATATATATATATATAATATTATTATACATATATATAATATATATATATATATAATATATATAAT
>NW_021830988.1:0-3941 GCF_006345805.1 Octopus sinensis | reverse complement strand
GACCAAAGATTGGTCCAGGCCATGCCTAACTTAATAGCACCACCTGATAGGATTATTTGAATCCTGTTTAAGTCAAGTTTTTTGTTTAAGTAGTGAGTTCTTGTTAGGTGATTGCATCAAGTTTTGTTCAAGTAGTGAGTTCTTGTTGGGTGAGTTGTATCCAATTATGGGTGGTTTATGTGGTATTCTTTGAAGGAATCTATCCAGACTCCGTTTAAATACTTATAGTTATTTGCGTAAAAAGTAGGAGATCTACATATTAAGTTACTTGACCTGCTAGAATTAACAGCCAAAATATTCACTAAACTGCAGCATTAACATGGAACGGCATATTAGATAACGAACTATACCAAGAGAAAAGATGCGATTGTTATAGATGGCACGGATGTTATCATAAACGTAATAGATGCAGCTCGCGTGAGTATGGGATGGAAAAGAGGTCATCATTCGGTTGCTGATACGAAACGGAGCAGTTTTGCTGAAGTGCACGATTAATGGCTGTTCACGAGTAAGACGTAAAAGGAGAGTACTTTGGCGTTGTATAACACAGCAGGGAGCACAAAAAATGGAATTGAGTGAGACAGTCTTTTTCCCCCCACCACTTTCTGCACAATTTCACCGCATGTCCAACAAATGTTCTTTAGTACGTAAGGGTGGCTGTGTGGCAAGAAGCTTCTTTCTCAAAACCACATGGTTCCTTGCTCAGTCCCACTGTGTGGCACCTTGAATTCGGACCGACCAAAGAAAGCCTTGTAAATGGATCTGGTAGAGAGAAACTGAAAGAAGCCCGTTGTATATATGTACATGTATATATCTATGTGTGCGTGTCTTTATGTCTTGTGTTTGTCCCCCACCACCTCTCGACAACCGGTGTAGGTGTGTTTACGTCCTCGTAACTTAGTGATTCGACAAAAATGATCGATAGAATAAGTACCAAGCTTAAATATAATCAATCCTGTGGTCGATTTGTTCGACTAAAACCCTACAAGATGGTTCTCCAGCATGGCCGCGCTCTAACGACTGAAGCAAGATTAAAAGAGAAAGTAAAAGTACATTTGGCTTGTCTACACCTAATTTTATTTCGGTCCGATAAACCATTCTTTTTTCTACTTGCATTTCCCTTTCTCCTTTTTAATACAAGACTATGGTTCCTCCCTGCTCAGGCGTAATTGCGAACTACAATTATTGCTCGGTTTGAATGAACACAGCAACACTGCATGATAATAATAACCAAATCTGATTTTCTCAATCATACCCATCACCCCACATACTTTTAATTTACATACACATGTAATCTACATACATATACACAGATCCGAAAATACTTCATTCTCTACTCCCACACATGCACACAAAATCAAACTAATCTTCATCTAAAGTCTCTACGAAATTTCGAACTTACAGACAACACTCACATAAAAACACAGAAACACGCAAACACATACAGACACACACACTCAATCACACACGTAATCATCATCATCTCTCAAATATTCAAATGTACATTCACATAAATCCAAGCTCACAAACACACCCGCACAGTCTTCATTACACACTGAACTGGGTAACACTCTCAGATTCACGCATTACATAAACACAGACACGCATGCATCAAAAGCAAAAAACTGCAACACATACGACACACACACAGATACACACGCATTCACACACACAAGCACAAACATGCAAACACAATTTACGAGTTTTCTCCACACTTATTCTCATACAATTCCCACATTAGCCCACCATTTTGTACATTTGGCTTTGAAAATCCTTGATTTTGCTAACACATGTTTTTCCTCACTTACTCCACATTAAAGACAATTTCTCTTTCTTCTCCTTCTATTTATCTTGATAACTGACATACTGTCCGAAATGTCGAGATCTTTTTTCTTTCTTTATTAGAATAGTACATTGATTTTTACTTCAGTATCATCATTATTATTATAATAATATATATTTTGTAGTCGTGAGTCATTCTGTTATATATATTTTCAATTTTTATCCAACTGCGTAAACTAACATCCGATTTCTGTATTGGATCTATTATATTGCTTACATTTCCTTTTATGTACATGGAAACTCCTCTAACGAGCGCCATTCTTCAGCCACAAGTTTTCAAGACAAGATAGAAAATTTTTGTAAAGAAATGTGTTTACCACCACTCATACATTCTCCTCCCTTTATTTCTTCACAGCTCTATATCTTCTGATTGTTCTTGCTATCTTTCTGTTTCTACTCTTGTTCCTCTCTATCTCTCTCTCTCTTTTTTTCCTGGATTTTTATTTATCTATTCTTTAATTTTATCTAGTCTCTCTCTCTTTATTTTTAAAACTGTGTTTGTTATAGTTTGTTAGCTTTTCAAATTATTCATGTCTCTGCAAAATGTTCTGCTTGGTTAAATTGCTATTAAACCAACCTACTACAAAGGCAGGTCCACAAGAAAACAAAAACACCGAAAAGAAAAAGAAAGAAAGAATTAAAAAAAAAAGATAAGATTCTAAAGCAAGATTCTAAAGAGATGTTAAGAGGAAATCATTTGTCTCGTTCGGTGGTGGTGGTGTTTTGTTCCCCTTGTCACATTTGTACTTTCCAGAAAGAAGGAGGGAAGAAAATGTCACTGTGTCCTTTTGTTTCGCTACAACATATCCTTAAAGAGAGATCTCCCAAGTGGGAAATGAAATGTCAAGATACGACTTGTGTCAATGTTGTAACGTTGCTACGGTTCTGTATTCGTCTACTTGATAATATTTTGCTGTAAATTATCCGTACACACAAAAGACATAAACGCTAAATGCAACTAATAAATAAAGTAAATAAAATAAACAAATAATGATATTTACCTACATAGACGTAAAAGCTGAGATTGTTAGTATTTTTGTTTGTTTGTTGTTTTTTATTATTTTTTTTTAGATATAGGAACTGCGGATATTGAAATCTATTTTTCGCTCTTAGACGATTTAGCGGTTTAACTATGAAATGAAAAGAAACGATACCCTATAGATATTTGGAATCTGAATACAAATATGATATACTTAAAAATTTAGCCACAAACAAAACACCAGCAGCACATCTCATAATAACCATACTAACAAATAATTCTAAAACCTCCTAAGAACCCGGAGAGTTCGAGTGACGTCGAAAGAAATCTGTTGGCGCCTAACACATGCGCGCTCAATCCGACGGACGAAGCGACCGCCCCGCTGCCTGCGGTGAAAGCGCCATTTCTTTTGTTTTGTGGCAATTTTATTAATCGAAGCCATTTTGGTCAAATATTGGAAGCAATATAAGTTCCTTCACATCTTTGACTGTTGATGCTATTTTGTGAGTTAATTAAGTGTAGTGGAGGGTGAAAATTACTGTTGAAGAGAAAAAAAGTATCATGTTGATACTTCATGGAATTTAGAAGCTGATGATGATCTGGCGATGGTAAAACTCTGAGTTCAAAATATGGCATTGTTATACTTAAAGTACACATAAAGGCTGGGAGCTGGCAGAATCGATAATACACCGGGTAAAATGTGTAGCGGCATTTCGTCCGTCTTTAGGTTTTGAGTTCAAATTCCGCCAAGGTCTATTTTACCATTCATCATTTCGGAGCGGGTAAAATAAGTACCAGTCGAACACTGAGGTCGATATAATTGACTTAACAACCACCCCGGAAATTGCTGGCCTTGTGCCAAAATTTGAACCCAATATTTAAATACACACGAAATCATATATAAACACACACACACACGCTTATGTATGTATATATATAATATATATATATATATAATATATATCGAGGATTAATCAGCCGAAATTGCTAAGATGATTCGGTTCCCGACTGAAGATAGAGGCTTCGAATGATCCGTCTGTTTTTTTGTGCCGTCTCTTTGTGTGTTTTTGCGTTCTTGTCCCATTTTGTAATTTATATTTAATTTCTATACATATATATA
>NW_021830987.1:0-3732 GCF_006345805.1 Octopus sinensis | reverse complement strand
ATGCATCAAAATATTTTTTGTTTATCTATGGTAAACATTTTAAATTATGAATTTAAAAACATCTTTAAAAGTTTCAATGTTGACAAATTTAAATGTTCATAAGAAACAAAATTAGAAAACTTTTAAAGCTGTTTTTTTTTTCTAATTTATAATTTAAAATTTTTACCATAGATAAACAAAAACATGATGTTGAAACTAGTTCGATATATAGTAAATAAATTTATTTTAAACAATTACAAGTTTTTCAAATTTAGGGGCATTTTCAACAAAAAATTGCCTTATATCTATATATATATATTATATATATATATATATATATATAGTGACATACATTTGCCATTTAAATATGGCTACCCCTAAGGGGGGATGCTACTGTAGTTTACAGTAGCATCACCTTAGGGGTTAGCCATATTTAAATGGCAAATGTACGTCACGATGTGTTGTAGCTACTGTTTATAACTCGCTCTGAGATTTATTATTGCTTGTTTACACTTGTTTTCGATATCAGTGTCTATCGATACTGGAAAAAGTATAAGTGTTTGTGAAGGGAACCTGCTTCTCATCGACAACTGTGAACGTTGGAAGGATGTGATGAGAAAGGTGGGTGTTAGTAACCCAGCTTAATCATCAAAGAAAGGAAAAATTAGTTGCTGGGCCTTATAGGCTGCCGGGTTCAAAATTCGGAACCTGCACTTCTCCCCCTTTTCATTTTAACATATGTTATCTTTTCTAATGTTATTTCAAAAAAACGCACTAAAGTTCTCGTTATAAAGGCAAAAGCAAACCAATGATTCGTTTAAAGGCAAAAGTAAGCCAAGTTTTCGTTTATGTCATATTATAACTAAATTATAAAGTTTCATTCGAACTCTCATAACATTCTTTGTAATTGTTTGTCCTGTTATGTCCAAATTTATGTAAAATCGTATGATTATAAAAGATTTCATCGACAACTGTGATTGTCACACGCCGATGGCTTCCCTTTGCAAACACTGATAGGGCACAGAAAGTGTGTCTATGGCAAGCTGGAGGAGGTATCCTCCTGGGGCTACAAACTACAGTAGCATCACACCTTAGGGATTAACCATATTTAAATGGCAAGTAAGTTCACGACGTGTAGCTCTGGTTTATAGCTCGCTCTGAGATTTATGTGTTATATATAATATCTATATATATTATATATATATATATATATATATATTATATAATATATAATATATATATATATTTACATATATATATTCTTAAGAGAGAGACGAAAGATGGGTGATACGAGAACCTTTTCAATCAATATCAATTGTTTCACCCCCATCTAGCATCGATCTGACGCAGGGAGGATATTGAACATCCGGTTCAGGATATACCTACATCAGATATTAGATAGGTCGAAACAATTGTAGAGCACAATAAATATTCTCATATCTTCCATCTTCCGTCTCTTTCCCTCATCAATCAAATAACCTACGAACTCTAAACCATTGAACGTTCTTTACTGGTAAACTACCAGATTTATATCATCCGATGTTTTTAACTATTACGCTATGCGTGTGTGTGTGTGTGTGTATTCGAGTTGTTGCTGAAAAGTTCTTGGCTTTAAGAGTACAGCGAAAGGCCTGGTTGAGTTATTTTAGAGCATTTTGAAAACCTGAAGGACTGCTACAATAAGTGTTTGAATCTGGCTCTCTTTTACTCTTTTACTTGTTTCAGTGATTTGACTGCAGCCATGCTGGAGCACCGCTTTTAATCGATCAAATCGACCCCAGGACTTATTCTTTGTAAGCTTATTATTTATGTTATTGCTCTCTTTTGCCGAACCGCTATGTTACGGGGACGTAAACACACCTCTATCGGTTGTCAAGAGATGTTGGGAGACAAACACAGACACACACACACACACACTCATATGTACATATACATATATACGACGGGCTTCTTTCAGTGTCCGTCTACCAAATCCACTCACAAGGCTTTGGTCGGCCCGAGCCTATAGCAGAAGACACTTGCACAGGGTGCCACGCAGTGGGACTGAACCCGGGACCATGTGGTTGGTGAACAAGCTACTTACCACACGGCCACTCCTGCATCTGCTGAGAGAGGAATATGTTGAATAAACTCATAATTAACTGTGCCTCCTATATTTTCTTCTACCCAAATGCTGGAACTATTCGGCCCCCCTCGTACATATACACATAACACATAAATGTATGACAAAACCATAGAATTTACGTAATTAGCAATACTTGTGGTGGCTATAAATATCGTAATAAAATCGAAAAATGTAAGGCATAATAATAATAAATAATAATAATAATAATAATAATAATAATAATAATAGTAATAAACGTATCTGTCAAGACCTACCAAAAACTGAGCAAATATAAAGATCTTGAAATAGAAATCAGCAAAATGTGGAAGCTGAAGACTAAAACAATACCTGTTGTCATAGGTTGCCCTGGAATGATAGCAAAAGGGGCTGATAGCTACCCTAACTCAATACCAGGAAACCCAAAAATGGCAGAAGTTCAAAAGATAGTGCTCATGGGAACTGCTCATATCCTACGCAAAATACTCTCTATGTAATCTCAAGGTTTAAAACAAACATATTTTTCGGTTTAAAAAAAAAAAAAAAAAAAAAAACTTTTTTTTTTTAGACATTCATTAGTACAACATCCCCACCCCCCAAATATATGGCACACTAGGCATAACAAACACATGAACTCCAACCCTGTTGTCTCTTGAGGTCTCTGGGCGAGACTTGGAGCCAACTTGTACAAATATAAAGCAAAAGTCAAACAGAGAATAATAAAAATAATAATAATAAACAACAGTCACAACAGCAAAAATTAATTATTTATATGATCACGACAGCTACAACTATGCTTCTTCTTCTTCTTCTTCTTCTTTTACTTATCATCATCATCATCATCATCATCATCATCATCATCATCATTATTATTATTATTATTGTTGTTATTGTTATTATTGTTATTATTATTGTTATTATTATTATTATCATTATTATTATTATATCTTATTTATCATTATTATTATTATTATTATTATTATTATTATTATTATATTATTATTATTATACTATTATTATTATTATATTATTATATTATTATTATTACCTTACATTTTTCGATTTTATTTTTTCGATTTTATATTTCGATTCCTAGATTTTTGAATATTTGATCATAAATTTTTCTTTACATGTTTTTTTTTTTACTTTATTGAACTTTATTGTAGTAGTTGTTGTTGTTAATTATTACGTTAGATTTATCACGAAATGTATAAATTCATGTATTAAACTATTAATTCTTAAATCCATGCCTTATAAACAAAGAGGTCGAATCCGATATACGGGGTGATACGATAGAGACTACTAGAAATTTATATCTACCTATCCATCTAGCGATAGATAGATAGATAGATAGATAGATAGATAGATAGATAGATAGATAGATAGATAGATAGATAGATAGATAGATAGATAGATAGATAGATACGAGTATGTGCTGAAAAGCTGGCTATGAAAAGCTGGCTATGAAGGACTTTGGACTTTACTTCTTAATAACTGCATTGTTTCTCTCCAGGTAAACCATCTTAATAACTGCATTGTTTCTCTCCAGGTAAACCAAAGCAGACTTCAATTGTAACGAATAGCGTCTTCTTTTCAAAATCAACATAATTTAGAATCGTGTATTAATCTGTTTAAAATCTGTTAGCACCCAA
>NW_021830986.1:0-2500 GCF_006345805.1 Octopus sinensis | reverse complement strand
AACTGCTCATATCCTACGCTAAAATACTCTCTATGTAATCCCAAGGTTTAAAACAAACTTTTTTTTAAATCTATGTATTAGACATTCACTAGTACAACACCAAAAAAATAAACCAAATATATGGCACACTAGGCATAACAACAACGAGAACTTCCAACCTGTTGTCTCTTGAGGTCTCTAGGTGAGACTTGGAGCCAACTTGTACAGACATAAAGCAAAAGTCAACGGAATAAATTATATAATAATCATTTAATAATAAAATATAATAATAATAAATAATAATAATAATAATAAAAATAATAAATATAATAATATAATAATAATAATACTATAATAATAATAATAATAATAATAATAATTCATTCTACTGGAAGCAGAAAGATTCAAATTTGGGGGAAGGGATTAAGTCGATTGCATCGACCCCAGTGCGTAACAGGTACTTATTTAATCGATCCTGAAAGGATGAAAGGCAAAGTCGACCGCGGCGGGATTTGAACTCAGAACGTAGCAGCAGACGAAATACCACTAAGCAATTCCCCCGGCGTGCTAACAATTCTGCCAGTTCTCCGCCTTTCGCCGCCTTAATAATGATAATAATAATAATAACAATCAATGCAAAAGACCTGAAATTTGTGGGGAGGGGACTAGGCGATTACATCGACCCCTGTGTTGAACTGGTTTTTATTTTATTTACCCCGAAAGGACGAAAGGCAACGTCTACCTCGGCGGAATTTGAACTCAGGACCTAAAGACGTACAAAATGCCGCTAACTATTTGACCCGGCTCCCCAACAACTATTCTACAAGTTCGCTGCTGAAATAATAAATAATAATAATAATAATAATAATAATAATAACAATACTACTACTACTTTTTTTTTCTTTTTTTTTCTTCCCCTTCGGTCAGACACTGACCATGGGTTTGCACCTAGAGAGTTACCCTCTGAGGCACAAGTCTGGGCAAGGTTGTTTTATTGAAGACCAGCAGTCGCCCATGCATACCGGCCTCCCCTCTCCACGTCACCGATGTTGTCCAAGGGAAAGGCAAAGGGGCCGATACAGCTTGGCACCTGTGACGTCGCAACTCATTTCTACAGCTGAGTGAACTGGAGCAACGTGAAATAAAGTGTCTTGCTCAAGAACACAAGACGCAGCCCGGTCCGGGATTCGAGGTTACAACCTCACGATCGTAAGCTCGACGCTCTAACCACTGAGCCACGCGCCTTCACACTACTACTACTACTACTACTCTTAATAATAAAATTATAATAATAAAAATCGTAATAATAATAATAATAATAATATCAACAACAACAATACTACTACTACTACTACTACTACTACTACTACTACTACTACTACTACTACTACTACTAATAATAATAATAATAATAATAATAACAATAATAATAACTTACGCATGTCTAATTGATATCCAAATGCATATAAAGAACCGTATTTGTTAATATATGAGAGAGAGAGAGAGAGAGAGAGAGAGGAGAGAGAATGTGCGAGACAGCTAGATGGTGGAGAAATAAGAGAGAGGCGTGGGAGAAGATTGACTTAATGTTACATCTAATGGCGGCCACAAATTGAATTTTCACAATATTGTGTTTATTATCGTTGGTTTTTTATTGTTTGTTTATTTTCGCTGTTTTCCTGTTGTCGATACCATTCTTGCTGACTTTGTTATTGACGTTGTTGTTATTGTTGTTGTTGTTACTAAGTTTACTGTTAGCTGTAGTTTTTCGTGTTTCTCTTTTTGTTATTGGTGATGCTGTTCTTGTCGTCTGTTTCGGATTTTGTTGTAGTTGTTGCTCTTTATACTACGCTTGTTGTAGGCTTCTTCACTGTTTATTTTATTACTCGTTTTCGTAGCTGTTGTTGTTTTCGTTTTCCTTGTCGCGCTTCGTACTGACTTTACTGTCTCTTTCTGGATTTTTTTTAATATAATTGTTGTTACGTTGTTCTCTGCCAAGTCATTCATAATATATAATGTTTATTGTCGTTGTAAACATTGTCGTATTCATCACTGGTTTTGTTTGTGCTGTTTGTTTGAGGAATCGTTAAATTTTGCTCTTGTTTTTCGTTTGTGCTCTGTCTCTTTAATAGCAACACAGCTAACTATTCTTGACGTTGTTGCTGTCGAACTTTTTGTTTTCGTTGTCCTTTTGTTTTCCCAACTTGTATCCTAGTTCTATCCTCGTCATCGTCGTCGTCGTCATCATCATCATCATTATCCTCCTCATCATCATCATCACCAGCATTATTATCATCATCATCATCATCATCATTATCATCATCATTATCATCATCATCATCATCATCATCATCATTATCATCATTATCATCATCATCATCATTATCATCATCATTATCATCATCATCATCATCATTATCATCATCATTATCATTACCATCATCATTATCATCATCAACATCATCATCATCATCATCATCATCAACATCATCATCATCATCATCATCATCATCATCATCAT
>NW_021830985.1:0-3681 GCF_006345805.1 Octopus sinensis | reverse complement strand
GGAGAAATAGGAAATAGTGTAAAGCTGTTATATGTAATCTGTAATGTGGCAGAGGGTAATGACGTGCATAGACTGATGTTGTTACTAGAGTAACCAGTCTGCCCCGAATAGTTTTCTCTGTTGTTTAATGGAGAATTTTGAAGTTGCTAATTTCGATAGCATCCTTGATTGTCAAACACAGTTTAAAGTCCTGGGTCAAGCACTGAACTGTTAATGTCCTGGGTCTGGCACTTCAGCAGGTGCTTTTAAACTAAAGTGTATGTAAGCAGATGTTCTCTAATGCAGATGTGTAACTTTATGATGTAACCCCTATGTAGGATGCACGATATTTGATGAAGACCACTTCATATGAAGTAGCAGTCAAGTACAAGTAAAAGTATGTATGGTTGCGGTTGTGTGTGTGTGTGAGTGTGTGTGTGTGTGTGTGTGTGTGTGTGTGAGTGTGTGTGTGTGTGTGAGAGAGAGAGAGAGAGAGAGTGGCTGTGCGTGTCCTGGCCTTGACATCACGCGATAGTTGTAGAGGAATATTACAAATCTTCGTGAATATTTCAACTTTCCAGTAAAAAAAAGTTGCCCGGCCGTGGGGTAAAAAACAAAATCGCCAGAGTATTTGTTCCGGCTGTTCAAATTCCGCAACACACACACACACACACACACACACACACACACACACACACGTATATATACACCCAGAGGCACACACAGAGACAGACTTACTTCCTACAAGGACCATAGTGGTCATTTTTTGACCGGCATTGAAAATCTTTATTTAATACGATTTATTGTAAATATCTGATTTATAATACGATTTATTTTTAAAATAAGCTAATGCAGTGAATTAAGGATTTAAAAATATACTCTTTTAGCATTTATTAATGTACAAAAAGAATATATATATATACACACATGTATATGAAATGACTGTCATGACTGTACATTCAATACAGTTGTAGAAATTGTTTGTTCCTTCTCGAGCCACGCCTGGCTCATAGGGCCGGTTTTCCGGTTTCCTCGGCGTATAGGTTTCCCACCTGGACGGGACGCCGTCCTTCACAGGTGAGCTGCAAGATGCAGGAGGAAAGAGACAAAGCTGTGGCGAAAGAATCAGCAGAAGTTCGCCATTACCTTCTGCCGGAGCTGCGTGGAGCTTAGATGTTTCGCTCATTAACACACACATCGCCCGGACTGAGTTTCAAACCCGCGATCCTTCGACTGCGAGTCCGCTGCTCTAACCACTAGGCCATATGCCTTCACGTTGTAGAAATTACAAAGTAGAAAAGTAAAACCGGCCATAAATTATCGGTCAATACTTCTAGTTTCAAAGTATCCTTACACTGCTAATCAAATTTAATGACCCCTGGAAATAGGACAGGCAAAGTTTAGTTTTATCCTTTTATTATAATTCATTTCGTACCTAGGTTACTGTCTAATAATATTCTTTTCCACTATAGGTACAAGGCCCGAAATATTTTGGGGGTAGGGGGGGCCAGTCGATTAGATCGACCCCAGTATGCAAATGGTACGTATTTATCGACCCCGAAAGGATGAAAGGCAAAGTCGACCTCGGCGGAATTTGAACTCAGAACTTAAAGACAGATAAAATACCTATTTCTTTACTACCCACAAGGGGCTAAACACAGAGAGGACAAACAAGGACAGACAAACGGATTAAGTCGATTATATCGATCCTAGTGCGTAACTGGTACTTATTTAATCGACCCCGAAAGGATGAAAGGCAAAGTCGACTTCGGCAGAATTTGAAACCAGAACGTAAAGACAGACAAAATACCGCTAAGCATTTCGCTCGGCGTGCTAACGTTTCTGCCAACTTGCCACCATATTTTGTCCAAACATTCTTTTCTACTCTAGATACAAGACCCGAAATTTTCAGGGAGGAAGCCAGTCGATTAGATCGACCCCAGTACGCAAATAGTACTTGATGTAAACACAGACGAAATACCTCTAAGCATTTCGCCCGGCGTGCTAACGACTCTGCCAGCTCGTCGCCTTATTGTCTAATAATATTCTTTTCTCTTCTAGGCACAAGGCCCAAAATTTGGGGGGGGGGCAGTCGATTAGATCGACCCCAGTACGCAACTCGTACTTAATTTATCGACCCCAAAAGGATGAAAGTCAAAGTCGACCTAGGCGGAATTTGAACTCAGAACGTTTCTGCCAGCTCGCCGCCTTACTGTCTAATAATATTAAATTATCTTCTGTGCTTCTCTAGTGTTTTATTTCATAGTTCTTCAGATTGTCCTCGTTTGGTTCAGAAACAAATAATACCGTGTTAAAAGAATCAATCAGCGTTAAATGAACAACAAAACAGATGGGAAAGGAAAAAGAATAGCATACGTAATAGGAAAGTTAATTCAATCCCTGTACGTGACTGGTACATAATTTTATTGGTCCCGGAAGTATGAGAGACAAAGTTGACCACCGCGCGATTTGGAATCACAACATAAAAAGCTGTAACTAAAACATGGTGGTGGTGGTGGTGGATTTCGGCGGCGGAGGTCAGGATGATGATGGTGGTTGACGTTGGAGACGACGAGGAGGGGGTGGAGGAGTGGCGGAGTGGATGTGAGGGAGGAGGTGGAGTGGAGGAGGGGGTGGAGTGGAGGAGGGGTGGAGTGGAGGAGGAGGAGGTGGGGGTGGAGTGGTGGGGGTGGAGGAGGAGGAGGAGGTGGAGGAAAGTGGAGGAGGACGTGGGGTGGAGTGGAGGAGGGGTGGAGTGGAGGAGGGGTGGAGTGGAGGAGGAGGAGGAGGAGGAGGATGGTGGTGGAGGAGTGTGGGGAGTGGAGGAGGAGGAGGCGGTTGGAGGAGTGGAGGAGGACGGGGGTGAGTGAGGTAGGGGTGGAGTGGTGGAGGAGGATGGATGGGAGGAGAAGGGAGTAGTAGGAGTGGAGGAGGAGGTGGAGGAGTGGTGGAGGAGTGGAGGGTGGTGGAGGAGGTGGAGGAGTGGTGGAGGAGTGGAGGAGGAGGAGGTGGAGGAGGTGGAGGAGGAGGAGGTGGAGGAGTGGAGGAGGAGGAGGTGGAGGAGTGGAGGAGGAGGAGGAGGACGTCGACAACAAGAACTATTGATGATGATCACAATGATGATGAATAATGATGGATGATGTTGATGAGGATGATGTCGATGATGATGATGATGATGATGATGCAATGACGATGACACTAATGATGATAATGATTACGGTAATGATAACGATGACAGCAACCACAACGACGCGATAATAATGATTATAATGCAGACGCTATATAATTTTGTTTCCTCAAAATTTATTCTAGTAAAAATACAGAAGAGAATAGAAATCGATATATTAGTGGAAATAAAAATGAAATCAATACGAGTGAGAAAAAAGATCAATACCGACAGAACAAAAGAAGTGCTTTTAAGCGTCAATCCCCGGTGATGGCCACTGCGTTTGAAGACAAGCATTTATAAGTTTCGCATTTAACCTAATTTCTTTCCTGACAATTCCACCCCCTTTTTACCCCCTGAGTGCGTTTATCTGTGTGCGTGTGTATGTGTTTACGTGTGTGTGTGTGTGTGTGTGTGTGTGTGTGTGTGTGTGTGTGTGTGTGGGTGTGTGTGTGTTGCGTGCGTGCGTGGCGTGCGTATGTGTATATGTGTGTGAGGACTGGTGTGTACGTAGGTGCGTTGTCGGTCGACGGGTG
>NW_021830983.1:0-3920 GCF_006345805.1 Octopus sinensis | reverse complement strand
CTGTAGTTGTAGCCCCAGTTTCTGTGCCCTATCGGTATTTGCAGAAAGTGTGCCTAAAGCCAGCTGGAGACGATGTTCTCCTGGGGCTACAAACTACAGTAACACCCACCCTTAGTGGTTAGCCATATTGAAATGGCAAATATACCTCACATTGTCGTGCAGTTACTGTTTATACCTCTTTCAGAGATTTATTATTGCTTATATATATATATATATATATATACATATGTATATGTATCTATGTGTTTGTGTCTGTGTTTCTTCCCCCCATCATCGCTTGACAACCAGTATTGGTGTATTTATGTCCCCGTAACTTAGCGGTTCGGCAAGAAGTCCAATAGAATAAGTACCAGGCTTAAACAAAAAAGTGTTGTGGTCGATTAATATGGAGGTGGTGATCCAGCATGGTCGCTGTCAAATGAATGAAACAAGTAAGAGAATATATTTGTACGTATGTAGGGGTGAATATGTGAAGAGGGAGTATTATTATTATTATTATTATTATTATTATTATTATTATTATTAGTAGTAGTAGTAGTAGTAGTAGTAGTAGTAGTAGTAGTAGTAGTAGTTATGGGCTGTTGTTGTGTAGCTCCAAATCAGATCTGATCAAAGAAGACCAATGACCAAATGTGTTCCACTCGTGACCACCACATTCTTTTCCCATTTTGTCCACAAAACTGCACATCAACCCATATTTTCACCTGTGCCCGTTTGAACCCTTCTTAATTTTATCAAGGATTATCTCAGCACCTTTCCGCTCCCTAACTGCTTTTGCATCCTCCCCCCTTTTTTTTGTTTATGTTATTATTTTATTATTTTTCTTTTATTATAAACATATGAGATCCAGAATTAGCAAGTAAATGCAATAAATATATAAATAATTATAATAATAAAAAAAAATATTAATTAACATTTTATCAGAAATTGATTAAGGTGAGATAATTAACAGCTGTAGTCCTTTTATTATTTATTATGTACGTTTTAAAGGGATTGTGGTAGTAGGAGTGGCTGTGTGGTAAGTAGCTTGCTTACAAACCACATGGTTCCGGGTTCAGTCCCACAGCGTGGCACCTTGGTTAAGTGTCTTCTACTATAGCCTCGGGCCGACCAAAGCCTTGTGGGTGGATTTGGTAGACGGAAACTGAAAGAAGCCCGTCGTATATACATACGTATGTATGTATGTATGTATGTATGTATGTATGTATGTATGTATGTATGTGTGTATATATGTTTGTGTGTCTATGTTTGTCCCCGCCAACATCACTTGGCAACCGATGCTGGTGTGTTTACGTCCCCGTAACTTAGCGGTTCGGCAAAAGAGACCGATAGAATAAGAACTAGGCTTACGAAGAATAAGTCCTGTGGTCGATTTGCTCGACTAAAAGCGGTGCTCTAGCATGGCCACAGTCAAATGACTGAAACAAGTTAAAGAGTAAAAGACTTTATTTACAAATGTTGATTCCACTTCATGTCAAACCATTTCGTCATCTTACTTTCTGAAGAATATTGCTTTCAAATTTTGATACCAGCAATTTCGTTGAGGGAGGGCAGGGAAGGGTTGGGGTTATAAGTCGATTACACCGACTCCGGAGTTCAACTGGTATTTATTTTATCGACCTCTGAAAGGATGAAAGGCAAAGTCGACCCCTCGGCGGCATACTTTCTGAAAAATGTTTGTTTCAAATTTGATACTAGCAATTTCGTTGGGGAAGGGCAAGGAGGGGTTGGGGTTATAAGTCGATTACACCGACTCCGGAGTTCAGCTGGTATTTATTTTATCGACCTCTGAAAGGATGAAAAGCAAAGTCGACCCCTCGGAGGCATACTTTCTGAAAAATGTTTGTTTCAAATTTGATACTAGCAATTTCGTTGGGGAAGGGCAAGGAGGGGTTGGGGTTATAAGTCGATTACACCGACTCCGGAGTTCAGCTGGTATTTATTTTATCGACCTCTGAAAGGATGAAAAGCAAAGTCGACCCCTCGGAGGCATACTTTCTGAAAAATGTTTGTTTCAAATTTTGTCACAGGGCCAGCAGTTTAGTGGAGAGGGATTATCGATCCCAGTTTTGGTGGGTGACTCTAGGTCGATTATATCGACCTCGGTGATCAACTGATACTTATTTTATCGACACCGAAAGGATTAAGGGCTAAGTCGACCCCATTGACATAATTTCGGACAAATTTTAAACGCTGTTGTGTCACTTTTAGAATTGTTTTAATTAGATGCTGTTGTTGTTTGCGATTTAATTTATTTTAATTAATTGCTGTTCTTGGGTCTTTAATTTATTGACAATCAAAACAAATTATTGCAATGCAATTAAATTATATTTATACGAGTCAAATGGCAAAGAAATAACTATATGTGTGTGTGTGCATACGTACATACATAAATACGTACGTATATACATATGTACACACAAACGCACACATATATACATGTATATATGTATGTACACACACACACACAAAACACACACACTACAGCTGTAAATCGTTTAACCCTAATAAGTCCCTGATTAAAAAGATTTTCTTTAATTAAAAATAAAAAAAAATAACATTCACTTTTACAGATTCCGGCAGTTTGATGTTCAAAATAAATAAATAAATAAGATCCTTATAAAAAGTATAATGATAAAATTAACACGTGCGAGGGGTTAAAAAATACCCACGCTAAAATGCAGAAGTGCCTAATTCTCTGATAAAATAGTGTGTTGTTTGAGGGAGACTTGACTGGTATTTCCAGTACAGTGAGTGACCACACAGAGGCAAGGGAAGTTGGAGCAATAATCAAACCCTACAGAGAATCATCTGTGTGCATATATATATATATATAAATACTAAAATATAAGCATACTCAATTTGATTTATACGAAATAATTTACAAACATGAATATATAAGGATCCCTCCCTTGTAGTAGGTATAAGAATCCCTTCCAGGGGCCCTATTATCGATTTTTTTTCCACAATCTAAGTATGCCACTAGTTTTCTAGACATGAGTTCTACTCACGTGTCAAATTTCATCAAAATCGATAGCACGATGTAGGAGGAGTTAGATAACAACTCCACAAACAAACACACAGATTTCCACATATGTAGTAGATATTTATTTATATATACACACGCACACACACACACACACACACACACACACATATATATATATGTATGTATACGCTTGTGTGTCTGTGTTTGTCCCCTCACCATCGCTTGGCAATCTATGTCGGTGTGTTTACGCCCGCGTTCGGCAAAGGAGACCGCTATAATAAGTACTAGGCTTACAAAGAATAAATTCAGGGTCCTATTTCTTCGGCTCAAAAAACCCCTTCAAGACGGGGCTCCAGCCTGGCCATGGTCAAATGACTGAAACCAGTAAAAGAATAAAAGAATACACAGAATGCTAAGTATTACAAAGATCCGGACTCTTCGATAAACCAGAGGGTAAGTAGAGAGCATGGCATTGGTAAATGAATGACAAAAGAACAGGAATTATGCAGTCACATTCATTGACTTACGGTTGTTTCTGTGGGAAGAAAACGAAAATGAATCTGAACGCTACAAGGTATCTTGTCTGAATTGCATCTGTTCTGCAAACCCACCGACCATTCTTTGAGAATATTGATCACTAACTATGGTACACGGCTTGAAGACTGACTTTGGTGGTGTATAGGGTCAGGTAGGAAGAGAGAACACCACCACGTCACCACCACCACCAGGTCACCACCACCACCACCACCACCACCACATCCCCAGTCGATTCTTTTGATTTCTTATTTCTTTACTATCCACAAAGGGCTAAACACAGAGAGGACAAATAAGGACAGACAAACGGATTAAGTCGATTACATCGACCCCAGTGCGTAACTGGTACATATTTAATCGAAAGGATGAAAAGCAAAGTCGACCTCGGCGGAATTTG
>NW_021830982.1:0-3978 GCF_006345805.1 Octopus sinensis | reverse complement strand
TACTCACCAATTTCCTCAGATGCAACCTCTGTTTGTACACACTTGTCTTCAGACTTTGGAGACTCTAAAATAAATATTTCCAAGTTTTAGAATTAATAATAGATTTCTTTATCGTTATTTTAAATAAACTCTTTCTTGTTGTTGTGAGACATTCAATTCCTTGAGTCAAGTAAAACCAAAAAAAAACCAGAAATCACCAAATCAAAATCAAAACAAGATCGAAATCAAAATGGAAATTGTAATTATGGCCGTGCCAGTGCCGAAATCAATTGGGAACTATTATTTTATACTCACCTATTGCCTGAGATGCAGCCCCTAATTCCTGACATGTACCTCTGTTTGTACCCACTGTCCTCAACTTTGGAGCCTCTGAAATAAATATTTCCAAGTTTTACATTTAATAATAACTTTCTTCATCTTTATTTTATTAAACTCTATCTTTTTATGTGAGACATTATTTCTGTCGTTACTGGTCAAAGGTTGACCACTATGATTTTGGTCAATATTTCTGTACTTTCTACAGTGCCTCTTTTAGCATTAATATCATCTAAAAATCTAACAAGAGTGAGAAAAAGAATGACTATATGGATGGTAAATGTTGTTCAAACAATGTAATAAGTGTATATTATATATAGTTACAAACAAGGATTTGTGAGTTCAAGTCACACAGGGAACTCATATTTAATTCCTATCTTTATATTTTATCTCAACACCAATACTTTGTTTAAATGTAAACATGTTCACCGTTCAATGCTAAATTTAATATTTAATCAACGTTAATGATCATTATACTTAAAATCTTCGAGATTTGATTTTTAATTTCTTTAATTTATAACAAAGTTATTCTGACCTGAAACATTCAGGGTACGTACCTAAACAACAAACCTGACAGACATCTGGTATAACAATAAACAACACAATAACCTATGAGAAAACTTTGGAAAGACCTTAGTAGCAAAGAAACAAAAACTTTCTCGTTACCTCACCTGTTTACAAATAAACAACAAAATGTTTTAGTCTCTGTCCTAAAAGACATCATTAACTCTATAATGTCTTCTTATTTAACCATTTACCAACCACGTTAACCTGGATTTATGAAATTTCAGTGGAATTTTAATAGAATCCTTTTACAGCTAATGCGGAAACTAGGGATTGACGAGCGATTATAAGAGTTGAAGAGGCCCTGTAGTAAGGTGAGGATCGGCAATGAGAATAGTGAAGAAGAATCCGGATAGAAGTAGGAGTTCACTAGGGATCATTCCTGAACCCCTCGTTTTCATCATAGTCCACCAGGCAATAACAGAAATGACAAATCAAAAGCAATTCAAGGTCGAAATCAAAATGGAAATTGTAGTTGTGACCGATCCAGTGCCACCTGACTGGCACCTCTCCTCTGTCACGTTATAATTACCATAGAAGCATAGGCCTTGTCACTGCCGCCTGACTAGTTCCCTGTGCCGGTGGCACGTAAAAAGCACACCATCCGAACGTGGTCGATGCCAGCCCCCACCCCGACTGGCTCCTGTGTCGGTGGCACGTAAAGCAACCCACCACACTTTGGAGTGGTTGGCATTAGGAATGGCATACATATGTGGAAACCTTGCCAGATCACATTGGAGCCTGGCGCAGCCTACTGCCTTGCCAGTGAAATCGTCCGACCCATGGCACCATAAGAAACGGATGTTAAATGATGATGATGAGGATGATGACGATGAGGATGATGATGATGATGATGAAGATGATGAGTTCCATGACCAAATGACAATATTAACCCTATTGTGTCTTCTAATTTGAACATTATTACCAACAGCATTAACCTCAATGGGTATTTCATAAACTCTCTGTAAATCGATATCTTTAATTCAATTTTTATACAGATATTTGTTCAATTGGAAAATAGGAATGGAAGCTGTTTCAGTTATTCTTTCAAGCACAATATACTCGGGAGAAGTAACCTTACAGAATAAATTGGGAACTATTATTTTATACTCACCAATTGCCTGAGATGCAGCCCCTAATTCCTGACATATAGCCTCTGTTTGTACACACCTGTCTTCAAACTTTGGAGCACCTGAAATAAATATTTCCAAGTTTTACATTTAATAATAAAATTTCTTTATCTTTATTTTTATCAAACTCTATCTTTTTATTGTGAGACATTCAATTCCTGTCATTAATGGTCAAATGTTGACCATTATGGTTTTGGTCAATATTTCTGTACTTTCTACAGTGGTCCCATGTAATAGCCCAATATGTCCACAATAAAACAGACTAACATTTCTATATCCACCCTCTCTCTCTCTAAAAACACATTAAATATTCTAACAATGTTGCAATTATCTCATTTAATTAACACTTGATGACAGTTTTCTCTTAGCATTGTAGTTCTTTTCTTATAACTGTGCCACAATTTTGGTATGACACAGTCCTCTCATCTCTAGAATTCACTAATCAACATTCCTCTCTAATTAAGTAAAACTGAGCCCATAAAGACATGTCCTTTATATGCATACCCTCCACCCCGCACACAATCTGTCCCCTAAAAACATCTCCACAAGCCAAATTCCATACACCCTTCCCCAACATGATCCCTAACAAGATATAAAATGTAAGGTGAGGGTACACGATGTTCCTATGGCAAAATAAGTTTACATTTCAGACATACAAATGTAAGAGAGTTAATGAATTATAGCTTATTAATTATCATGATAATTGGGTATATATGTGATGAAATGGCACTGTGCTTGACGGTGCAATACTAGATATCAATATAGATTGTATATAATCTGAGTAAAGAACATATAATCTTCATTACTATGAATATGATTGTGTCTCAGCACAGCTAATATTATCGTAGTTCCATGAGCAAACGAAGAAATATATAACCAAGTCCACTGCCAAATACTAATGATTAATTCATTTCCTGGTCAAATAACAATGACTAACTTCCATTAAATAATTTGAACGCAACAATCAAGACCAAAGGGTAAAACACTCAGAAAACTGTGCCTCTTTTAGCAATAATATCATCTAAAATCTAACAAGAGTGAGAAAAAGAATGACTATATGGATGGTAAATGTTGTTCAAACAATGTAATAAGTGTATATTTATATAGTTGCAAACAAGGTTTGTGAGATCAAGTCACACAGGAACTCATATTTAATTCCTATCTTTATATTTTATGTCAACACCAATATTTTGTTTAAATGCAAACAGATGTTCACCGTTCAATACTAAATTTGATATTTAATCAACGTTAATGATCATTATACTTATACTCTTAGAGATTTGATTTTTAATTTCTTTAATTTATAACAAAGTTATTCTGACCTGAGACATTCAGGGTACGTACTTAAACAACATATCCTGACAGACATCTGGCTACATAACAACAACAACAATAACCTATCAGAAAACTTAAGAAAGACCTTAGTAGCAAAAGAAACAAAAGCTTTCTCGTTAACTCACCTGTTTACAAATAAACAACAAACTATTTTAGTTCTCTGTCCTAAAAGACATCATTAACTCTATAATGTCTTCTTATTTATCCATTTTACCAACCACGTTAACCTGGATTTTATGAAATTTCAGTGGAATATTTAATAGATTCCTTTTACACCTAAACTTACAAATAGAAATTAAGAACGGAACTTGTTCTCGATCAGTGTGACAAGCAAAATCCCTGAGGCGAAGATAAATGCTATAGAAATCTATAAATTACTGTTGTGGAGGCACAGCGGCCCAGTGGTTAGGGCAGTGGACTCACGGTTGTAGGATCGCGGTTTTGATTCCCAGACCGGGCGTTGTGAGTGTTTATTGAGCGAAAACTCCTAAAGTTCCACGAGGCTCCGGCTGGGGGGTTGTAGCGATCCCTGCTGTTCACTTTCTCCACAACTTTCTCTCACTCTTTCTTCTGTTGGCCTCCTCGCTTAGCCTCGGGATGGCGCCACTTGAAGGCTAACTCAATGCGAAGCGCA
>NW_021830980.1:0-3909 GCF_006345805.1 Octopus sinensis | reverse complement strand
GATATACTTCACTGATCCGAAGCAACACTAATTTTGAACTGCATTTCGCTTATCACGGTTTGATCTGTGATAATACGAGTTGTCATCTGTCAAAGATTCTGCGTAAACAGCCAAAATGCGTCCAAGCAACCATCAACACTGCTAAGAACAAATTTGGGATTTCAGCACGAAGTCTATTGTTCCGATGTGTTCTCTTATTCGTTTATCAATGATTCATTTAACACGGTGTTTGTCTTTCTGTTTTTTTTAGACCCAAACATCCGTGATAAACGAGGACAGGTATATTACTAAGTTCTGACTTCATCTTATTCTCTTATTCTCTTATTCGTTTATCAATGATTTATTTAACACGGTGTTTGTTTTTCTGTTTTTTTTAGACCCAAACATCCGTGATAAACGAGGACAGGTATATTACTAAGTTCTGACTTCATCTTATTCTCTTATTCGTTTATCAATGATTCATTTAACACGGTGTTTGTCTTTCTGTTTCTTTTTAGAACCAAACATCCGTGATAAACGAGGACAGGTATATTACTAAGTTCTGACTTCATCTTATTCTCTTATTCTCTTGTTCGTTTATCAATGATTCATTTAACACGGCGTTCGACTTTCTGTTTCTTTTTAGAACCAAACATCCGTGATAAACGAGGACAGATATATTACTAAGTTCTGACTTCATCAATGAAGCATATATTTCTGTGTGTATGTCCCTGTAGGGAAGTAGAATTGTTCGGAGATTAAATAATTCACAGATGCCATCCAAATGAAAAATAATAGATAACGGAATGTTAATATATTTAATGGAGGGGCATTAAAAAGCTAAAGAGAAATAAGTGTGTATCATCAGAGAGAATAACATAACAACAAACACAAAAACAATACAAAACAACAAAAAACAAAAAGGTAAAATAGAAATAAAAAAAAAGTCCAGAAGCGAGAGATCAATAACGTATTAATACATCAATGGATTGAGGTTAGCAAGATATTCAAAACTTGCGTTTAGCTAGTTTACACAATAACCCCAGTGATTAGTATTTCCCGTGTGTGTGTGTGTGTGTGTGTGTGTGTGTGTGTGTGTGTGTGTGTGTGTGCCTGAGCGTGTGTGTGTGTGTGTGTATGCGTGTGTGCATGCATGTATGTATGTATGTGTGTGTGTGTGTATGTGTTAGTTCACGATGTGTGAATGCTTTAGCATAGTTATACACACACATTTAACACGGTGTATATAGGCGCAGGAGTGGCTGTGTGGTAAGTAGCTTTCTTACCAACCACGTGGTTCCGGTTTCAGTCCCACTGCGTGGTACCTTAGGCAAGTGTCTTCTACTATAGCCTCGGGCCGACCAAAGCCTTGTGAGTGGATTTGGTAGACGGAAACTGAAAGAAGCCTGTCGTATATATGTATATGTATATATATAGATATATATATATGTGGTGTGTGTGTGTGTGTGTGTGTGTGTGTATGTGTGTGTGTGTGTCTGTCGCACCAACATCGCTTCACAACCGATGCTGGTGTGTTTACGTCCCCGTAAACTAGCGGTTCAGCAAAAGAGAAACCGATAGAATAAGTACTAGGCTTACAAACAAGAAGTCCTGGGGTCGATTTGTTCGACTAATGGCCGCAGTCGAATGACTGAAACAAGTAAAAGAGTAAAAGAGTATATATATGCACACACAGAGAGTGTTAACGGCTCTGAGAAAGCTACAGAATATCTCACGACCACGTTGCTCTGAGTGCACCGTGTCTCAAAGCAAAAACAGCCGTAAGCTAATGAAGGTGATTACATAACTTAATTGATGCTACGCAATGTACCCTCCCGAGGCTTTAACTTGAAAGTATATGCATTTTGAGGGTACTAACAATTAGTTATTAGTAATGCTATGCCAGAGCAAAATCACACACATATATATATATATATCACCGTGATCACCATGCTATCGACCAGGCTATCAGATGTTGCTACACATCGCTGGTCACAATGCGCTTCGCATTATTTTAGCCTTCAAATGACGCCACCCCGCTGGCTAAGCGAGTAGGCCAACAGAAGAAAGAGTGGGAGCCTCTTGGAGCTTTTAGGTGTTTTCGCTCAATAAACACTCACAACTCCCGGTTTGGGAATCGAAACCGCGCTCCTACGACCACGAGTCCGCTGCCCTAACAACTAGGCCATTGAGCCTCCACACACACACATGTATGTATATTCATTCATATGTATGTGTGTGTGATGGAATTTAGAACTCGTAAGTCTCATTAGTCGAGTTTCGCACACATGCCACCATCATCAGCTTGCTTCGCATCCGACTAAAGCCTGAAATCTGCTCTACAGGATATAAAACGCGATAAAATAGTAACATGTAAAAAGCGATAAGAGCAATCTGTTTGTTATTAAGAACAATGACGAACAGATTATATATATATATATATATATATATATGTATATGTAATCAACAATTTATTATATGATTACTGAAAATTCACTAAAATTAGGAAAGAAGCTCCGCATAATTAAGAATGAAGCTCAATAAATTAATTACAGCTGCGAACTCACAAGCAGAATCTATTTTCTTCTAATACGAAGAAGGCGAGCTTTACCCAGCATACAGTTATGTAATGGTAAGAAAAGAAAAAAAATGAAGAAAAAATAAAATACTTTTCCGAACTACAATTTTCTTAATCAACACATCCACTCACAGAATCGCTAAACTATTAGATGTTATCATAAAGAAATATACTCTAGAGACGCATTGTATACACTCATCGTATGTGTTTCTGAAAATTTTGCACGAAACTGACAAAGCTGGCAAAATTCCTACTATGAATGTTGAAAGAATCTTTACCAATGTTCTTGTAATGGAAACTGTATGCACAATATTAGACAAGGTGTGTACGCACTCAAGAATACTAACAGCCAGTATGCCAAGAAATTGTCTTCAAAATTTCTGTTGGCCTGCATAACATATAGGTGCAAGAGTGGCTGTGTATTAAGTAGCTTTCTTACCAACCACATGGTTCCGTGTTCAGTCCCACTGCGTGGCACCTTGGGCAAGTGCCTTCTACTATTGCTTCGAGCCGACCAAAGCCTTGTGAGTGGATTTGGTAGACAGAAACTGAAAGAAGCCCATCGTATATATGTATATATATATCTATATGTATGTGTGTGTGTATGTTTGTGTGTCTGTGTTTGTCCCCCACCATCGCTTGACAACCGATGCTGGTGTGTTTACGTCCCCGTAACTTAGCGGTTTGGCAAAAGAGACCGATAGAATAAGTACTAGGCTTACAAAGAATAAGTCCATATGTTTGTATGCTTCTCTTTTGCCGAACCGCTAATTTACGGGGACGTAAACACTCCAGCATCGGTTGCCAAGCGATGTTGGGGGGACAAACACAGACACACAAACGTACATACATACATACTTACATACATACATACATACATACATACATACAAACATACATACATACATACATACATACATAACATACACCACACACACACACAACACACACACATATATATATATATACATATATATATATACATATATATATATATATATATATATATATATATATATATATAAATCTCTATAACATATATATACATACATATATATATATACATAAGATATATATAAATATCTATATAATATATATATATATATATATATATACATACAGATATATACTTACGACAGGCTTCTTTCAATTTCCGTCTACAAATCCACTCACAAGGCTTTGGTCGGCTCGAGGCTATAGTAGAAGACACTTACCCACGATTACTACCACCACCACAACCACGACCCCCACCCCACCACCACTACCACTATCACGACGACGACGACCACCACCACCACCAACAACAACACCGTTATTTAAATGTGATTTATCCAGAAGCAATTACGTTCCTT
>NW_021830979.1:0-2500 GCF_006345805.1 Octopus sinensis | reverse complement strand
CATCGTTTCCTTTGCATGCATAGTTGAACTTCAACTCTCACCTTCTTCTTCACCGATAACATATGTATGTGTATGTGTGTGTGTCTGTGTGTGTGTGTATGCGTGTATCTGCGTATGAATCGCTTTATAAAAACATGGCCGCCATAAATCGACTTTTACTCATCATATCTCTGTTTGTGTTTAAACAATGACTAACTCTGAAAATCCGTTTTTTTTTTGGGGGGGGGGGGTTGTTTTACTCTTTGCTGTTATCTGTTTTTGGTTTTTGTTTTATATTTTCTTCGAATTTGTTTTATTTTCCTTCAGATTTTTCGGGGGGATCCTATATATTACATATATATAGTTTGAAGGAATCACGTGATGCGAACAAAAATGGTATTTATTTTTGTTAGCATTCCGCAATAAATTAATTTTAAAGATATTGCTATTGCCAGAAACCAAGATTCTCATGATGAAAAATATTTCTTCTACAGGGATCGCTATGAACACAGTTTCTAAAATTCATATTCGCCCTTAGTTTTCATTACATTGGCCCATGTTCGCCATCGTTTTCTCTCTTTCACTATCGTTGTCTTTCTCAATCGTTCTTTCTCTTCTTTCCCGTTCTCTCTCTTTCTTTCTCCCGTACTCTTTCTCTCTTCATCGTTCTCCCTTTCTCCATTGTTCTCTATTCTCTCTTTCTCTTTCTTCATCGTTCTCTCTTTCTTCTCTCTCTCTCTCTCTATCATTTGCTCTCTATCGCTTTCTCTCTCTCTCTATCATTTGCTCTCTATCGCTTTCTCTCTCTATCGATCTCTCTTTCTCGACCGATTTTTCTTTCTTTTATTATCCTGTCCACTCTCTCTCTCTCTCTCTCTCCCTGTCCTTCCTCTCTCCCTGTCCTTCCTCTCTCTCTGTCCTTCCTCTCTCTCTGTCCTTCCTCTATCGTTCGAAATATTTATATTCCACACCATTTGTGACCTTCAGTTCATGTCAATAACCAGAA
The DNA here is from genome assembly GCF_006345805.1 of Octopus sinensis. NCBI lineage: Eukaryota > Metazoa > Mollusca > Cephalopoda > Octopoda > Octopodidae > Octopus > Octopus sinensis. The sequence goes on along the minus strand of NW_021830979.1, from coordinate 1,515 downwards.
AGTCACTATTAGTAGGTTGCTGGACTTATACAACTTACCTTCTTGACTACATATCCATCCGATGAAGGCGCGTGCCCTAATGGTTACAGTGCTGGAATCATGATCATAACATTATAGGTTCCATTTGATTTCATTTGAATATTTCGCCACATCAAAGACGATGGAGGTAAAGAGTTTCACTTTCGATTTCAGCATGCCACATTCGTTTGTGAATGGCGAAGATGATTTGTTTTATCCCTCACAAATCGATTTACTATTTCTACATCTTCTGTACCCGATGAATTGAAGATACCAGGCAAAAATTGAGGGTATTTTAAGCACCTGTACCTTCTCCATCTTAAAAAGAAATCTGTGTTCTTGTGCTTTATTTCTAGAAAATATTGGTTATATAAAAAACGCAGCGAGCTGGCAGAGTCCTTAGTTCGCCGGAGAAAATACTTAGCAGCGTTTCGTCCGTCTTTACGTTCTGATTTCAAAATCCGTCAAGGTCGGCTTTGTCTTTTATTGTTTCGAAGTCGATGAAATAAGCACCACCTGTACACTGGGGGGGTCGATGTAATCAACTCGAACCCTCGCCCATAATTTCAGGTCCTATATAAAAAAGGATTATTGCTAAATCAATTTCCGCTGTTGTCCAAATTATTTTTCATCATCTTGGGGGTCGATAAAATAAGTATCAATCGGGTATTGGGGTCGATATAATCGACTACCCCATTCCCGCAACATTTCAAGTCATGTGGTCTACAGCAGAAAGAATTATTATCATTACTAATACTTAGGTTATTCCAAATTATCTTTAACACCCCTCCACCTCACCCCAGATGATTCTTTAATAAATATCGATCAGCGACGCAATACCTTCTTCTACTTCTTCTTCTCATCCTCCTCAACCTCCTCATCCTCCTCCTCTTTGTATCCGAAATCTTAATTGCCAAAAAATAAAAAAAATAAAAATAACAAAACAATAATTAATAAAAACCCTTTATAATCTCTTCCTATACTTCTAGGTTACCTAAACCCTAACCACCCGTCAAACAAACCAAACCTTCCCACCCAGCCATTCACCCCTTTTTCTATTTATGTAATCATCTTGCTGTAATAATACATCTCTGCTACCCTATCCCCCCCCACCCCCACCCCACCCCTAGTTCCTCCTCATCTTTCTTCCAACATTTATTTTATTTCATTTATTTATTATTCTTGTTATTTGTTTCTTTTTGTTTTGTTTTTTTGTCAATGGTCTACCCAAGATTCTGATTGCCACCTCGATCAGCCAAACTCGGGTTTCCATTTTCTTGCATTACGTAATCTTAGAAGAAGAACTGACGAAGACGAAGAAAGAATGCGATAAAAAATAAATAAATAAATAAATAAAAAGATAGACAAAAAATTAATAAAATTAAAATAAAACAAACATTTTAAGACATTAAATTTAAGTCCTTGATTAAATTGAGTATGTTGTGTAACTTACAAATTATTATCATTATTATTATCATTATTATTATCATTATTATT
>NW_021830977.1:0-3963 GCF_006345805.1 Octopus sinensis | reverse complement strand
TGAACCTGCAGGGAAGCACTATATCTGTCACACTTCCGTTCATGGGCCTCGTTTCAACCCGCTTTTTTCTCTTCCACAAGTCTACCTTCATATCCCAATAGTGAGACACTTGCAGTAAGCTGTGTTATTTTTTTTGTTTTCTGTTTTTTACTTTTTTTTCTTTTTTCGTTCATTCGTTTCATATTTTTTCTTTTTTCTTAGTTTATGATCCCTTTAGTATTGCAGTATTGCTTGTATTGCTTTTGCTGCTTTACTGTTTCTCTCCCTCTTTCACGAACTGAATTGCGGTAGTTATCTTCCCTTGCCTGATGTTTCTTACACCTTTACTGCTCCAGGGTGTGTGCAAGTATTTGTGTCTGCCTTGAGAAAGTGTTATTCTGCACCCTGCCAAGATCTGTGCCAGAGTGCCCCTTTCCCACAAAGTCTACACAGCTGGTCTTTCCTCAAACCCTATTTGTACAGGTTTGTTGGCGTCGGGAGTGTGTCATACACAGCTCCATGCAGGAAGGAGATGTGCAAAGGTTCCAGCCTCCACAGGTCAGTCCATGTGAGCTTCCTCTTAGGGAGATACCATTTAGTCCATGCACCCAGAGATACCAACTCCACAGCTCTTGATTTCCTTTTATCTTCCTCCTGGTACCGCACCGCTGTCTCGGTCATAACCCGCCTCTCCCTGGTGTCTGCTTTCTTCCGTTGTTGGAAATAGGAAGAGCCAAGTCCCTTGCGACCCCAACATGTAGCTACAAGTTATGACGCGTAGCTCCAGTATGCCTTCAGCCTGAACGTCAGCGGTGCTAGTTACCCACACTTTGTGTTAATACCTGCATGTCTGACAAGCTCGTCCTTAGAGTCTCTGTACATCATTACAATATTACATTTTGCTACTTTAAATTCCTCCACTACAGATGACAGGGGAAATTGTAACTGTCCCGATCTTATGTACAGGCCTATTCAATGAAGCTTGGGTAACCCCTAGCCATTTTTCGGGGGAAGGGGGTATTTATTTACCTTTCTCGCCACCCTGGTGGGTGACTACTTACCACAACACCACCTCACAATAAGTAAATATTTGATGCATCACCACTTCGCTTTTTTTACTCATTCAACCTTTAATACTAGGCTTCTACCAAACTCAGTTATATATTCTATGAGCGCTATATATACATAAACTAATATAAAATGTTCCCACGGCCCCCACACATTGGTGGTAGTGACCACTTTGAGAAACCCTGCTCTATATTCCTGCAGACACTATCCCATCTATTGACTGACATCCTGTCATTTTAACTTCCAATATTTCAATAATAGAGTAAAGCGTCATAAACAAAATCCCCTTTGTCCCTTTAGGTGTCTTTCTAAATTCAATGAACACCAGTACAGTTTTATAAAGTGGGGTTTGATTCCTATGTGACACACCAGTGTTTTCATAAGAGTAAAAACTTCTATAAAAAATGGTGTAAAGCCTTGACACCAGTAAAACCTTCAACTTTGTATGGCAAGAGGACTTCTTTAAAAAGTCACCATCCATTTATCGGCTCCATCTGTCTCTCATCTCTTGGACTGAATACTTCTTGCCAGAACACCCCATTGCAGTGTTTGATGGATTTCTTTCTCACTCACATTCCATCAATACTGTCATGTCTCAATGTTTGGATAAATATTTATAAAAATGTCGATGATGAGGATTAGAGAAAAGAGGTGAAGAAAGAAATGAAATATCATGGACAAATATATGTGGCTACTTTTCATATTGTGTATAAAACATTTCATATTGTGTATAAAATAATAAACAGTCAAATTTCAGAAGGCAATAAACAGAACAACTTACTATTGTGGGATCATTTCTTATTAATATTTTAACTCCTTCAATGTCACCGCTATAAATTTTCTGCATGAAATTCGCCATGTCTTTTGAATAAAATCAGTCAAAAAAGAAAGAAAGCAAAACAGTTTTTAAAAACCTATGAAATAAATTAAACAACAATAAACAGAAGTTGATGGTTCTAAAATCTTGCATAAGATAACATTGATATTGTAAACTTCAGTTTATCTAAAGTATTATTCATAGCTGAATGTTCTTCTTGACACTAATAAACCTAACAACAGTCATCGTGTTATGTCTCTAGGTTAGCTACATTCCTTCTCTTACATCTTGAGCTACAAATCTGTGGATCATACCCCAGCTAGGGTGGGGGCTCTTTATATGAAAAATAAATTGATTCTCTAAAGAAAGGTAGATTTATGAAAACTAGTAAAAGAATCAACGAAACAGAGTTTGTACAATAAAACCTCCTGTATTGATCTTTGATTTGATCTCATCTACTTTGCTAATATTTCGACAGACACTATCAACAAGAGCTTACTTTATAAATTTTTGCAAATATCTTTATGACTATTTCATAATTATTTTAATAAATTTCCATTATGTTATGTATGTATATATATATATATATATATATATACGCAGGCGCAGGAGTGGCTGTGTGGTAAGTAGCTTGTTTACCAACCACATGGTTCCGGGTTCAGTCCCACTGCGCGGCATCTTGGGCAAGTGTCTTCTACTATTGCCTCGGACCGACCAAAGCCTTGTGAGTGGATTTGGTAGACGGAAACTGAAAGAAGCCTGTCGTATATATGTATATATATGTGTGTATATGTGTGTGTGTTTGTGTGTCTGTGTTTGTCCCTCTAGCATTGCTTGACAACAGATGCTGGTGTGTTTATGTCCCCGTTACTTAGCGGTTCGGCAAAAGAGACCGATAGAATAAGTACTGGGCTTGCAAAGAATAAGTCCCGGGGTCGATTTGATCGACTAAAGGCGGTGCTCCAGCATGGCCGCAGTCAAATACCTGGTCTAGTACCTTCTTCTAAATCCCATGGTTGATCAAGGCTTCTGAGTGGATTAAATAGAGATAATCTGAGAGAAGCCCATCGTACACCACGGACAAAATCTGAGGACCAGTGGAAAAAACTGCCAAAAAGAAGTGTATGTGTGTTTGTGTGTGTGTACGTATGCATATATATATATATATTATATATTATATATATATGTATATATGCACACACCTGCTTCTTGATGTGTATTTTTCCATTTTTTTTTACTGAACATTGCTCAGCTATGAACGATTATCATTTTCCCTGTTAATAGACAAACCATTGGAATAAGTGATCCCTTGAACAGCAGGTAAGGGTTAATAACATGAAGGGGATCCATATGCAAAAAGAATGGATCAATAATATACTCATACAACCCATGGTAGTATGGAGAAAAGGTGTAAAATGATTGCTTTATATGCATATACGTACATATATAAGTCTATGTATGTGTATACTCGTGTGCATGTGTCAGTAGCTGTATGACATAGTGATTCGGGTGTTACCCTCACAATATCTAGATCGTGGGTTTGATTCTTGCAATGCCCTTCCTTTCCCAAGACTTCCGAATGTTCGCCTGCGTTCCTAACCAGTGGAGTGGCATCATTGAAAACGTAAAACGATGCAAAGCACATTGTGACCAGTGATGTGTAACATCTGGCAGTATACTCGATCATGTGACTACATGATTATATATATATGTATATATATATATATATATATATATATATATATATATATATGTGTGTGTGTGTGTGTGTGTCTTTTGTTTTCTGTAAATGTGCGTGTGTTTGTGTGCGCACCTAAGGTTGGAATTTAAAACTATTTCTTGTGAAGGGTATCGACTTGTAACCTTTAATTAAGATCTTAATACATAAGCATTACGAAAGATGTTTTATGAATACATTTGTGTACACTACACACCGAGACAAAGGCCAGGGGACTGCTAGTATATATTATACACACACATACATACATGCGCATAGCAGACTTAATAACATAGGCTAAGAGAAGAATAAGAGAGGGAGGAATTGGAGGAAGCGAGGTATTGAAATAAACACTGGGTTTACAATTTGAAGTTCGGAAGTG
>NW_021830976.1:0-2500 GCF_006345805.1 Octopus sinensis | reverse complement strand
ATTATTATATTGATAGCTGACTTAGTCAGAATAATGAATAACATATTCCCCCCACTCCTGTGTAAACCCTGGGAGAAACAAAAATACACACAAGACTTCATGCATCGCATGCAACTTTTAGAATACAATCAGGAAGATACGGTCCGTGTACGGGCTAGCATGAAATTTGAAGAGATTGTATATAAGGTTACCAGTAGAAAACAACCAACATACCGTAGTAAGAATGCATGACAAAACGAACAAAAGTAACACATGGTACAATGCCGACAACTTCCAATGGGTGATGTTTGTTGAAGCCACACCATTCAGAGAACTAGCCCGCAGATTTAGAAAAATCCTGAAGGATACTAAGTTGAACATAAAAGTCATGGAAAATCCAGGGAGATCCATGCAAAACATACCCGTTTAGAAAGACCATACGAACAAAGGAGAACTGTGTAGTGTGCAAATATAGCCCCTGGTGTCAACTGCAAAACCAGAAATATAGTTTACTGAATAAACTGCATGGATGGTGATTGTAAAAACTGGAAGACTGCATACATAAGTGACTGGCGAGAAGTTTGACCGAGCATATAAATGCACAGGGATCGAAGACAAGCATCGATACTCTACTAGCATGCCAAAGAACAACATAGTGGTCAACTGAACCGGATTAGCATAGAAATCTGTCTAGATACACGAACGACACATCACTACGACAGATACGAGAGTCAGTCTTCATAAACAAATTTGAATAGTATATACTCCCAATAGGCAAAGGCCTTACTTTGACCCATGGACGCATGCGCCCAAACACATACGGACACACTCGGACGCATAGGCATGCTCATACTCACGCACAGAGAGAGGCAACAATTTATTCAACATTTGTCAAAGAAGGCGGTTTGACTTTCATCGAGAGAAATGTCATATAAATGAAGTTGTGCTTTTGCGAAAAAAACAAAGGGAAAACCAAAACTGCTATCTTATGTATATGAAAACTGACATCAGTATTTTCTAAAAAAAAACCATACACCTACGGATGGACACACTTACATATAAACACGCACACATACAGACATAGACACACTCACATACTCATCTCGGACAGATCTCGGGCAAATCCCAACGCTGGAATATAAGTTCAAAAGTAATGGAAGTAGAGAGACATGTCACTGAAGAGATTGCAACAATGCGATGAAATAATTATATGAAAGAAATAACAACACAACAATACTGAACGATAACAATAAAGGAGCGAACCAGTGCGTGTGTTTATCATTACCTCCCAGGTTCAATTAGTATATATATATATATATATAACACAAACATAGGGAGTGACCACTATATGGTCGACTCTTGCGCTAAAAATAGATCCGCTATACTGAGTGTTATATATAATATATATATATAATATATATCTATTATATATATATTATATATATTATATATTATATTATATATATATATATATATTATATATATATATATATATTATATATATATATATATTATATAATATATTATTTATATATTATATATATTATATATATATACATACATATATAATGCACATATGCATACCTGTACTAACACACACATGTATATATTTTTTGTACGTATATATTTGTCGACATCTCTCTATTTAGATAGATAGATAGATGCTTACAAACGTAGAAACATCATATATAAATGCATACATATATATACTTACTAATTCATGTACATATGCATGTGTGTGTTTGTCTGTGTGTGTGTGTGTGTGTGTGTGCGTGTGTGTGTGTGTGTGTCTGTGTGTGTGTGTGTGTATGTCTGTGTGTGTGCGTGTGTGTCTGTGTGTTTCTGTGTTTGCGTGTGTGTATATAATTTTTCTATTTTCTGCTTGTTTTACAAGAATCTTAAACCATGTGTCGAAATCTATATTATAGTTGTCCATGGTTTTTCACTCCCTGAAATATGCATCGTGCGTATAATTTTTCCTCCGTATTGAATAACTTACATGTTTTGTTACAAACTCCTTCGCCAAAAATAGCGACAACATCTTAACCTCAACACGTTCTCCCGAAATGCATGAAACAGAGACCAAATCTATTTCAAGCCACTCAGTCATTCTCTGGAAGGAATGACACATTGGAGAACATAGCCCTTTTATACAAAAACTGTGTAGAATGCCTCTGTAAATTGATCTCTTTACTCACGGACCATATTTTGGTACATAGCACTAATAGCAAAAATTGTATAATTGATATTTTGGTTTTGGGTTTGGTTTGCAAGATTCTTTATATGAGTTCGTGTGTTGAAACATGTTCTGTTGTGTCTGGGGACAGTCAGTTTCTTTTAGTGCCTTATTATTTAACACACTCACCGGTAAAATTTCGGTTTTGGTTTGGTTTGCAAGATTCTTTATATGAGTTCGTGTGTTGAAGCATATTCTGTTGTGTCTGGGGAGAGTCAGTTTCTTTTTGTGCCTAATTATTTAACACACTCACCGGTAAAATTTCCACTTATTTCATATTTTTAT
>NW_021830975.1:2500-3839 GCF_006345805.1 Octopus sinensis | reverse complement strand
TATTCTAAATATATATTTTGTACACACATATATATATACATGCATATATTGTACATATATATATACATGCATATATTGTACATATATACATATGCATGTATATATATAGGCGCAGGCGTGGATATGCGGTAAGAAACTCGCTTCCCAACTACATAGTTCCGGGTTTAGTTCCTCTGCGTGACACCTTGTACGAGTTCCTTCTACAATAGCCTCGGGCCAACCAAAGCCTTGGGAATGGATTTGGTAGACGGCAAGTGAAAGAAGTCCGTCATATATATTCTATTACTTGTTTCATTAATTTGACTGCGGCCCTGCTAGAGCACCGCCTTTAGTGAGGGGCTGAAGTCGATTATATCGACCCCAGTGTGTAACTGGTACTTATTTAATCGACCCACAAAGGATGAAGGGTAAAGTCGACCTCGGCGGAATTTCAGCTCAGAAAGTAGCGGCAGACGAAATTATCACTAAGCAATTCATCCGGCGTGCTAAATGGCAGCCATTTTAGGCTTCGCACGCCTGTGCTTTTTCTAAAACTTGCACCATAACACCCTAAATAATTTTAGACCACACATCTCTGATTTCTCTATTGATGTTCTCCTTCAGTTGCACTAGGGTCTCCGGTTTGTTGAAGTATGCCCTCTCTTTCATGTATCCATGATTGAGACCTTTTTGCACCCAGCCATTCAAAGTAGACCTCGCACATGATTCCAGCAAGATGGTGCAACTGCTCATATCACAAGAAAAACAATGCCGTTGCTACGGCAGTGCTTTGGAGAGAGAATAATCTCCCACTACGGTAATGTCAGCTTGCCTTCATGTTTGCCAGACTTGACTAGCCCGGATTTTTCTGGTGGAGATAACTGAAAGAGAGGGTTTACGTGAACAAACCGGAGACCTGGGTGCAACTGAAGGAGAACATCAATAGAGAAATCAGAGAAGTAGGGACTGAAACTCTGGAGGGTGTTATGGTATAAGGTTTGGAAAGAGCAACGGCACGCGAAGCCGAAAAATGGCTGCCATTTAAGTGATGTTATTTTTCATAGGCTTCCAAAGTCGAAGGGATGAAAAGCAAAGTCGCCCCGGCGGCATTTTGAACTCAGAACGTAAAACCAGAAGAAATACCTATTTCTTTACTACCCACAAGGGGCTAAACACAGAGAGGACAAACGAATTAAGTCGATTATATCGACCCAAGTGCGTAACTGGTACTTAATTTATCGACCCCGAAAGGATGAAAGGCAAAGTCGACCCCGGCGGAATTTGAACTAAGAACGTAACGGTAGACGAAATACGGCTACGCACTTCGCCCGGCGTGCTAACGTTTCTGCCAGCTCGCTGC
>NW_021830974.1:0-3808 GCF_006345805.1 Octopus sinensis | reverse complement strand
ACCAAGAGAAAAGACAACAACGCGAGGACGTGGAACAAGTATAGTGTTATTGGACGCTCAGGAAAGGAAGGAAAAGAAGGAGCTCTTCGTCAGAAACATAGGAAAAGGAAAGATCCAGAGAAGGGAAGACGGAGGAGGGAAAAAATTCGCCAACGGTGCACACGCGGTCACATATATATGTATATGTACATGTGTGTGTGTATATATATATATATATATATATTTATATATATATATATATATACTTTATTTAAAGCAGCAGAAAATTCAACAAAACCTGTTACTCCTGGTTATTACCTAGGTAGGTACAGTCTTTTGTAAGATTGTAAGGTAGCAGGTGGTTCGGTTGGGAAAACGGAGCTTAGGCTATATAGGAGAAGAAATCCCATTGTTATTATATCCATTTTCTATATGTATATGTATGTATGTATATGTATATATGTATATAATAATAAAATAATAATAATAATAATAATAATAATAATAATAATAATAATAATAATAATATTAAAAATAATAATAATAATAATAATAATAATAAAATAATAATAATATAATAATAATAATAATATAATAATAATAATAATAATAAGTAACAACAAAAGAATATCTAAAAAAACATACGAAAATTATGTTTGTTTTGAAACTAGAGATTACATAGAAAGTATATTGCGTAGGATATGGACAGTTCCCAAGCGCACTGTCTTTTGAATTTCTGCCATTTTGGGGTTTCCTGGTATCTGAGTTAGCTAGCAATCAGCCCCTTTGCTGATTATTATTATTATTATTATTATTATTATTATTATTATTATTATTATTATTATATTATCATTATTATTATTGAGTTCTTTCAATTCTGTTTCCATTTCTTGCCGAGTGTCTTCCCGACACCTAAGGCAAAGAAACTTACTATAAACTGTGATAGGCCATTAAAAGAAAACAGCAGATTGTTCATTTACAGAATCAAATAAAGTTATGTAAAAAATATATATATATACATGGATGATAATCGTTCTCATATTGACAATGTTATTCTCAATATGTGTGACGTAACAGTTAAAACAATCTTTTGCGCTTCTTACAGGAATGATTAGCTAGAGATCATTCTCAAATAATTTTCAGTTTCTTTTTAGATCATTCCTAGGGCTCCGAGCTGGCAGAAGCGTTAGCACGCCGGGCGAAATGCGTTGCCGTATTTCGTCTGCCGTTACGTTCTGAGTTCAAATTCCGCCGAGGTCGACTTTGCCTTTCATCCTTTCAGGGTCGATTAAATAAGTACCAGTTACGCACTGGGGTCGATATAATCGACTTAAACCGTTTGTCTGTCCTTGTTTGTCCTCTCTGTGTTTAGCCCCTTGTGGGTAGTAAAGAAATAGGTATCGTAACCGCCTTGAGATGCCACATTTTTTCGAATTCAATGAGTAAATCTTTATATTTGCAGAGCTTCACAAGTTTTTGCCGAAATATTATGGTCAAAACGGATATTCATCTCGATCAATAAACAGACTGTTTATTAGTCTTGGTGGTTCTGTCCGTGTGTTCTTGAAAGCCACAAAGAATCATTATATTTTCTCTCTGAGTTACAGCCTCAGGGTGACGCTTATAATACTTGCCAACAGTTTTGGATTTATAGTGCCGACGTATTAAACAGCGTAGATACTGGCCAACTCTGTCATGGCTTTATTTATATTCTACTGGTGCTAAAACTTTACGTCCAGTGATTAATTGTTCAGCTGTTTTGATCTCATCACTGCAGAATCAGCACTGTGGATCTATTCCATTTTTCATCACATCAGCTCCGAGTGAAAAAGCTTTGATCTTCAGCAACTAAGATGAAGCCTTCACTGTCTGGCTTTCATCCTGGACTTCGAAGCCACTGATGGATGTGCTCTTGATCAACATCAGCTTTATGTTCTGAGTTCTAATTCCGAAGAGGTCGACTTTGCCTTTCATCCTTTCGGGGTCGATGAAATAAATACCAGTAAAACACTGGGGTCGATGTAATCGACTGGTCCCCTCCCCCAGAAGTTCGGGCCATGTGCGTATAGCAGAAAGGATTATTATTAATGCGGGGAGGTGGCAGAATCGGTTGCACGCAGGGCGAAATGCTTAACGGTATTTCGTCTGCCGTTAGGTTCTGAGTTCAAATTCCGCCGGGGTCGACTTTGCCTTTCATCCTTTCGGGGTCGATAAATTAAGTACCAATTACACACTGGGGTCGATATAATCGACTTAATTGCTTTGTCTGTCCTTGTTTGTCCTCTCTGTGTTTAGCCCCTTGTGGGTAGTAAAGAAATGGGTATTTCGTCCGTCTTTACGTTCTGTTGAGGTACCAGTTTTGTATTGGGGTCGATAAAATCGATTTACCCTTCACCGAAAATTACAAGCCTTGTGCCTTTAGTAGAAAGTATTCACTCTTACACCAATCTTTTTCAGCCATATTGGTAGTTGGGTGCTGATACTTCCAATTGCACCAATTGCTATTGGTATGACGTCTTATTAAAACTTTATATTGCTAGGTATGATGGAAAGCGTCAGCTGTCCACAGCGAGCAGACTAAGGTGACACTTGTTCACTGGTCATGCTTCAAGAACCCTGCGAAGAATTCTTGCAGTTCCAAGCAATGCCTGGTTTTTGTAGTTGTTCTACCTTCACACTTGCACAAAGCTATTTCAGCCATTTTGGTAGTTGAGTACTGATACTTCCAAATGCACCAATTACTATTGGTATCACGTCTACTCGCTATTATTAATATTATCATTGTTGTTGTTGTTGAGTGAGAGAGCAGTGCATGCCATCAAAGTGACACTGGGGTAAAATATACGAAGCCCAGTATACCCATCATGTATACACCAGACACATGCATCACAACCATATGTGCGCGACATGGTGATCTCATATCAAGATAAACAGCACATGACCTTGCAGGCCCAGTTAGAATTTGGTAGACGGAAATTGAAAGAAGCCCTTCGTATACATGTATATATGTGTGTGTGTGTGTCGTGTATATATATATTTGTGTGTGTGTATGTGTGTGTGTGTGTGTATGTGTGTGTGTGTGTGTGTATGTGTGTGTGTGTATGTGTGTGTGTGTGTGTTTGTCCCCCCAACATCGCTTGACAATCGATGCTGGTGTGTTTACGTCCCCGTTATCTAGCGGTTCGGCAAAAGAGACCGGTAAAAGAGAGTAAAAGAGAGTACCTGGACTCTAGTGTAGATTACTGGGGATTATAAGAGATTTCAAATCATGAGTGTCGGACGAAAACTCTGAGTTATACCTATGGTGAGGTCGAGTAAGAATCCCTGAAGACGGTGCCTCTTCATGGCTGCGAACCAAGGACTGCGAGAGGTGGAGGGTAAAAGAAGCGATAAAATATGTTGATAGCCAAAATGAAATGACTAATTAACAATTATAAATTGATAAATTACTTCGAAATACCTGGCTTTAATGTCATTTTATCGATTGGTAATTGAAATGCATTGAGAATCGAGGTATATAATAGCATTGTCTTCCAATGTTGCTATGGAAACAATTCGAATGAAACATGGTTTTACACTTTTAGATATATTCTAAATATTTTCGACTGTATGATATTCGAAATTATTTAAACATTTTTTCTTTGCATTTTGGTCGTTGTTTTTATTGGGGTTTTTTTTTCTTATTTATTTGTTTGTTTATATGTATATTTATTTATTTATATATTTATTTATTTAGCATTTCGTGTTCGGCCTCGATGGGCGTCTGAATATAGTTTTTATAGTCGAAAAATCTGAAGATTTATTTAAAACATGAATGTGTGTGTGTGTG
>NW_021830972.1:0-3884 GCF_006345805.1 Octopus sinensis | reverse complement strand
ATATAGATACACACATGTATGTATAATGTGTGTGTATATATTTCCATACACGTTACCATTCACTCCATACAAAGTTTTTGAGGACGAAAATAAGATCTAAAGTTATCTCTAAGGGGCAGAAAGATCGCTCAAAAGTGTATATAGATATTTAAATGTATTTATATATTCATCTATACACACATGTATGTATAATGTGTGTGTATATATTTCCATAGAGGTAACCATTCACTCCATACAAAGTTTTTAGGAAGAAAATCTTTTATATAAAGAAAGTTGTGTGTATGTCTACTCCGATTTAGATTCCTAACTACCCCCAATTTTGCGATGCAGTTTAACCAAAACCGAGTATCTTATAGTCGTGATTCATATCGAGCCCTTCTGGGTATTAGCGTGCGTCTACGATGAGTCTACGATTTTACAAATAATTTACCATCATTTTTTCCCATTTTAATGCATTTTTTAAAATTAAGGGAAGTAACTCTCAAACTTCACACCAATATGCGTGCTCATATGCGACGTAATATCACATCAGCAGCATTTCCTCACACCCTCATTGCACTTGCGAAGGCAAAATACCAGGGGATGAAAATGGTAATATTGCCATCGATTCCATTTGTACCATTGTTAAGACGCCTTCTGATCTCAGAGATGCAGTTTTCCAAGATCTACAAGCTAATTATCAGAATATATATTGGATTGGCAAAAAGGCTATACTGGCCCCAAGGAATAAAACTGTTCACCATATTAATGATGAAATGCTAAAACTCATTCCTGGGGAAGTCTATGTATATCAGTCTATCGATACAACTCCTGACCCAGAGGACGTCATCAACTATCCAATAGAGGTACTCAATTCCTTTGAGCACCCAGGACTACCACCACACATTCTCAAACTTAAAGTTGGTGCCCCTATAATGCTCATCAGAAATTTGGTTCCCCCAAAACAATGCAATGGCACACGTTTGATCGATAAGTCCATATCTCCCAGCGTAAACTTATATCAATATTTGCCTGAATAATCATCATCATTCAGTGCAATCATTAACAGTACTTTCAAGTAATTCAGCCCCGAGCAACGCCGGGCAATTCTGCTAGTATATATGTCTTATTATAAAAGGCAGATTTTATCTGCCTCCCTTTGTCAGTTATAGAAATCTACAATATAGGATTTCTTCAATTACAATTTACTTAGCATTTTTAAGAGTAGAATGCATCGGGTTTTGCCAGGTCCAGTTTTTAAAATTTAAACTCCAATTAAGCAAAATTTACAGAAAACTCACATTCTGGTGTGTATGTCAAATGCTTTTCTTAATGTGGTTTACACCACACGCACACAGTGTGCATCGAATAAAATGAAAGTAATTCACCTTTTGTAGTGAGTGACTCTTTCAGTCTGCCACTTCCTCTTTACACACATAGACACGCAAATATATAAATAAAATTGTAAGCTAACGTGCGTGTGTGAGTGTGTGTGTGCGTGTGTGTGTGTGTGAGGGTGGGTGTGTGTGTGTGTGTGTGTGCGTGCGTGTGCGTGAGTGTGTGACAGGAAAGTTTTTTAGGACGAATATAAGACCTATATCGGCGATGTTTCGCTTGTCGTAGCACAGGTTTCCGTCGATTTCCGTAAAAAAACTTCAATTTTTTTACATAAGTAATGAGAGCGAAAGAGACTAAGAGAAAGCGATTGTATGACGAGGGAAGTTCTTTTGAAGTTACGGTGCATGGGACGCATTGATGTACATGTGTGTGTGTGTGTGTTTGATGGAGTGTGGGAGACAGACAGTATGTTGTGTAAGTGAAGTGCTTCTGTTAGTGTGTGTGAAGAGACAGATAGAGTAATGTGTGAAAGAGAGAGATAACTGAATTTTTTTACTCGGTGTATGTGTATATGTATGTATGCATGTATGTGTGTGTGTGTGTGTGTATGTATGTATGTATGTATGTATGGCCGATTCAGTGTTTACATTTTTTACGGAAATCGACGGAAACGTGTGCTACGACAAGCGAAACATCGCCCCTATATCCAAGTAGCAGAAAGATCACCCAAAAGTGTATTTAGATATTTAAATGTATTTATATATTCATCTATACACAGATGTATGTATAATGTGTGTGTATATATTTCCATACACGTTACCATTCACTCCGCACAAAGTTTTTTAGGACGAAAATAAGATCTAAAGTTATCTCTAAGTAGCACAGAGATCGCCCAAAAGTGTATATAGATATTTAAATGTATTTATATATTATCTATGCACACATGTATGTAAACGTGTGTGTATATATTTCCATAGAGGTAACCATTCACTCCATACAAAGTTTTTTAGCACGAAAATAAGATTAAAGTTATCTCTAAGAAACAGAAAGATCGCCCAAAAGTGTATATAGATATTTAAATGTATTTATATATTCATCTATACACACATGTATGTATAATGTGCGTGTATATATTTCCATAGAGGTAACCATTCAATCCATACAAAGTTTTTTAGGACGAAAATATTTATATATAAAAGAAAGGTTGTGTGTCTGTCTACTCCGATTTAGATTCCTAACTACTCCTACATTTTGCGATGCAGTTTAACCAAAACCGGGTATCTTATAGTCGTGATTCATATCGAGCCCTTCTGGGTATTAGCGCGCGTCTACGATGAGTCTATGATTTTACAAATAATTTACCATCATTTTTTTCCATTTTAATGCATATTTTAAAAAATAAACGGAAATAACTCTCAAACTTCACACCAATATGCGTGCTCATATGCGACGTAATATCACATCAGCAGCATTTCCTCACACCCTCCTTGCACTTGGCGAAGGCAAAATACCAGGGGATGAAAATATTGCCATCGATTCCATTTGTACCATTGTTAAGACGCCTTCAGATCTCAGAGATGCAGTGTTCCCAGATCTACAAGCTAATTATCAGAATATGGATTGGATTGGCAAAAAGGCTATACTGGCTATTCCTGGGCCAGGAATACTAAAACAAAAGATAAGTCCTCCGAAAAGGAGAAGCAAAATTCCACCACGGCCGCTACCTTAGACAGACACTCGCACTGACGGAAATATGCCTTAGTAAAAAAAGGGGAAAAAAATTCTTTCGTACAAATCTAACCCTGATACATACGATACAGCTAAAGGTCAGACCCGATTCTGATTGGTCAACACGTTGATGACGTCTAGTCAGAATATTGATGACGTCCTTTTCTGCTTGACTAGTCACCTAACAAGTACAGACAGGGGGCAGATCTAATGTAGCTATAAGTCGTGATTGGGCAGAATCTGGATGACGTCCCGTTCTGCTTGACTAAGCCACCTAACGAAGCGACTGGTCAAAACAGGAAACAGACAAGAGGCAGTTATAATACAGCGATTGGTCAAAATGATGATGACGTCCCGTTCTGCTTGACTAAAGCCAACTAACGAAACGGTTGGTCAAAACGTTGATGACGTCACGCTACGCTGGACTGACCACCTAACAGGCATTATAAAACCGAGCAATTCACAAGACTCACTAGAACCACCCAGCGAACACCCACCATGGGTCATCACAATTGCTTAAGGTAAAAATGAATTCCTCGCTCTTTCGGAAACATCAATCTTCTGTATTGACTGCTTTCCACCACTTTGATCTGTTTTTTGTATTGAATACGTATCGCCACCGTGGGCCACTACATCGAACACTTTGAACATATAGCATGAATGAACTTACTTCAAACTATATATCAACTATACATGAACTCTAAGATGTCTGACTCCGTTGTGTATTAAAATGAATTTCTTGTGTTTGACGGCATGAGCTGTCTTTTTTTATATATAACTTTTTTGATAAGGTTCATTTCAGGAATGAAACATGTTATAAGTGTATATATAAAATTTAA
>NW_021830971.1:0-2500 GCF_006345805.1 Octopus sinensis | reverse complement strand
GTGAGCCGACAGAATCGTTAACGCCGGGTCGATATGCTTAGCGACATTTCGTCTGTTTTTACTTTCTGAGTTCTAATTCCGCCAAGATCGACTTTGCTTTTCATCCTATGGGGGTTGATAAAATAAGTAGCAGTTGAGCACTAGGGTCGATAAAATCGATTTGTGTCTTCCCTCTGGAACTGCTGGTCTTTTGCCAAAATATGAAACCAAAGCTAGATTCTATAGAGCGGCAAGTTGGCAGATGGTGTAAATCTTTAATTTTCAATGTGGGTTTATATTTACTTCTGGTTTATATTTTTCGATAAATGAGCCGTCTTTATTTAGTCGTACATGGGTTGAGGTCCAAATAGCAAATTGATGTAATGGGAAGATTAGGAATGGTGGTCGCAGTTGTTCTGCACATCTGTCAATGTGTTCACTGAAATATATCTGGCGATATTGAGGAAGTTATCTGTTGTCTATGGACTGTACATCTTCCTCTGAGTGACATTTCTGGCGATTCTATTTGGTTTTTATGGCAGCCTGAGTATCTGATTACATAAAGGAAGTTTTCAGAGGCGCAAGTAGAGTTGGATTTAATTTTTAATATTTGCCCTTCTCTAAAATGGAATTCTGATCCTTTCAAAAGATTGGTACATGTTCCGCATTTAGGATGACCACACTCTTTTACTCTTGCGTTCGTTATTCTTGAGAATAATTTAGCATTTGTGAGGATCTTCTTTAATACCTTTGATAGTTTACTGCTTTTAATGATTTCATGTGTAAGTAGAATTTCCTTCAGTTTAGGCTCCTTAATGGAGTATTGGGAAATATTTGGACAAAATATATTCTTTAGTCTTGTAAAACAAGTTTTTTCATCTCATTTCTTTCCAAGTGTGTGTATATATATGTAATATATGTATTTATGTATGTGTTTGTATGTCTGTGTTTGTCACCCACCATCCCTTGACAGTCGATGTTGGCGTGTTTACATTCCTGTAACCTAGCAGTTCGGTCAAAGAAAATGATAGAATAAGTACTAGGTTTACAAAGAATAAGTCCTGGGGTTCATTTCTTCGACTAAAACCCTTTAAGACGGTGCTCCAGCCTGGTTGTAGTCATATGGCTGAAAAAAGTAAGATACGAGATAAAAGGTAGCTTGCCAAACTTATTTGTCTCTAAAGGTAAAATCTTGTTCTTGGCTGCAAAACCTCGGCAACATCCGTTCTTTAAATTTTAACATAAAACTCTTCTACAGTGCCTTGTTTTTATTTAATTTTCTTATCAATTGACAGTGAAGTTGTTTAAGCCTTGGGAAATAATTCTTTTTTCTTCAATCTGGTCAATTGGTTTGCGATATTTTTCTCTGGTTTCTTAAGTTCCGGTTTCAAATCCCACCGAAGTTTTAAATTAGGGCATTCTAAAAGTAGGCAGACCTGCCCCTATGAGAATGGTTGAAGAAATGTGAAGCGATAATGGGGTGACCAAATGAAGGCAGTACTACCTCCTTGAGGGCGGTGGAAAGATCCAGCGTTGAAGAAAAGTAAAGTGATAATGGCGTAGCCAAAGGAAGGCATTACTACCCCCTTGAGAGCGGTGGAAAGATCCAGCGTTGAAGAAAAGTAAAGCGACCATGGGGTGGCCAAAGGAAGGCATTACTGCCCCTTGAGAGCGGTGGAAAATCCAGCATTGAAGAAAAGTGAAGTGATAATGGCGTGGCCAAAGGAAGGCATTACTTCCTCCTTGAGAGCGGTGGAAAAATCCAGCGTTGAAGAAAATTGTGGCAATAATGGAGTGACCAAACGAAGACGATGCTTTCCTCTTGAGAGCGGTCGAAAGATCTAGCTTTGAAAAAAAGTGAGGCTATCATGGGGTGGCCAAAAGAAGGCAAAGAGTTAAAAGCAACAAAATAATGAGTTAATTAGTTTAACTTCTATGAGTGAAAAAGAGTTGTTTTGAATTTGCTGCGGAAAGTTGTCTATGTATGTGGTGGTGAGTGGGAAGAGAGGCGCTAGAAATGTGGCCTAGGGTGCCAAGGGGGCGGCGGCCCGAAAGTGTTTGAGATCCACACTTTTCATCATTTCGGCGTCGATGGTATCTGTTCTGGCTCTCCGCATTCGGAGTTCAATTTCCCATCGAGAACCACTTAGCCTTTCATTCTTTGCAGTACGGATACAAAAATGAAGAAAAAAGACTTTAATGCAACAATCGCGCACCAAGGCAGCAACCAGTCCGTCCACCGCTCGGGGGTGGAGAATACAGTGACGTGCTGTATTCATCATACAACTACTACTACTACTGCCACTACTACTACTACTACTACTACTACTACTACTACTACTACTACTACTACTACCACTACTACTACTGCTGCTGCGACTACTACTATCACTACCAATACGACTACCACTACTACTACTACTATCACTACCACTACCACTACTACTACCACCACTACTACTACTACTACTACTGCTGCCACTACTACTACTACTACTACTACTACTACTCCACTACCATT
>NW_021830970.1:0-3807 GCF_006345805.1 Octopus sinensis | reverse complement strand
CCTAGCACCTGGAGCCTAACCAGCTGTATTTATAGCACAGAATCAATCATCATGCTACAGTCAAAAATTGTGAAGCCATGACTGTCAACACTACTACATGAACCCGAAGATTGCAGAATTCAATGCATGAAAGTACTAGTTCAAATCAGAATGAATATTTAACATTCTACTATTTCATTTTATTTTATTCAATTATAATATATTATCTTATAATATATCATTATAAGATTGTAAACTAAAACGTGATGAAAATCAGACAAGGTTGGAATTCTTTTCTTAATCTATATAGATATATATACATACATTGTCATCTCCTCCTCGTCTTCCTCTGAGAGCAGACGACAATAGTCAAACGTGTGGTGTCATTGGAGAGGAGTCGAACATTGCATCGTTGTTAAATCCAGCGCTGGAGAGATGAAGGGGACGAGAAGAACTCCCTTCTTCTCCCTATCTCTTAAAGCCCTCATTCTCACTTTCACACATATACACTCCCCTCCCTTCATTTCTCTCTCCCCCCTCTCTCTGTCCTTATATCTTTTCTTATTCTCTCTATTTTCTACTACTCCCAACACTTCCTTTGTCTCTCATTCTCTTCCCTACTTCTCTCTCTCTCTCTTTCTCCCTCTCTCTCTCTCTTCTTTCTCACTTTATATCTTTTTATTTTCACTCCCATTGTAACACATCCCTTTCTCTTTTTATTTCCCTTTTCTTGACTGTTCTGTCTTCTTTTACTTTTCCCTCTCACTCTCTTTTTCTTTAGTTCTCTCACCCCCTCTCTCTTCTCTCTCTTTCTTCTCTACATCATCTCTACTTCTTTTGCATTGTTTTTCGCCGTGTATATAACATAGCTTGTATTATGTGATACATATATATACATACATATATATATACATACATATATATACATACATATATATATACATATATATACATACATATATATATACATACATATACACACACACAGAGGTGTGGAGAGAAGGGCAGGGAGACGTGTCTGCGTGTAAGTGTACGTCACTGGCCAATCTGGATTATTTCCCTTGGCTAATATCCCACCTTATGCAAATTACTCAAACGGATGCTATAATAGCAGACACTCGCCCAAGGCGCTACGCAGTGGGACTGAACCCAGAACCATGTGGTTGGGAAGGAAGCTTCTTACCGCACAGCCGCTGCCTAACTTTTATATCTATCTGGAGTTAAGCTCGACCTTCCTGACGACGCTTATTGAGAAAGAAACGCGTACCTATAGCTGTGTTCTTGTTTCCAAACAAAAATTTGCCTTTTTCTTATTGGTATGTCAATTATGGAAATTTCTTGATATTTGAAAATATCTCCCTTTCTCATTCGGAATCGCAATGGCCACTAAGCGTTTGTTTACCTTCTCTCGAAGCGAAGATAATTTCAATAAATCAACATTTTATCTTTCCTACTATGTGTTATACTCCCTCGTTGGTCTCTGCCGCGCAAATTCATACCGATGGTTTCCTTGGGTCATTTCTCTTGGTTTCATTTTGTTATATCTGTGTATATATACATATGTGTATTTATGGGAGGAGGGGGCAGTTGTGACAACTAGTCAGGATAGAACTCAGTACATGCGTAAAGTATAGATAATTATTGAAGGGAATAAAGCTATAATTTCTCATAGTGACTGGCCAGTTTCATCTCTGAAATCTTCAGACGGTGAAAGTCGACAAAAGCGAAAATTATTTATAACTAGTTGAGTGAGTAGGGAAGAGATAGTTTGTTTGAAACGTTGTGTTTTGATTATCGGAAAGGGAGAACTTGATTCGTTTGTGAGGGAATAAGCTTTGTGGGAATTAGCGAGAGTCTTAATAGAGGAAGCGCCGGGACTTGGGGAATTTTGCAAGATTTATCACAATCTTACGATCATAAGTTACCGGTCTTGTGCTTGGGAAGGATCTTTGATCCATTATATATTTGTGTGTGTATGTGAAAGAGAGGGGGAGATAGATGGATAGAGAGAGAGAGAAAGAAAAAAGGAAGGAAGGAAGGATGTACATAACAAAGTAAGAAAATAGATAGATAGATAGATAGATAGATAGATAGATAGATAGATAGATAGATAGATAGATAGATAGATAGATGGATAGACAAACGGGCAGGTAGGCAGAGAGACAGACAAGCAGGCAAGCAGACAAACATACATGCAGGCAGGCAGACATAGAGACAAATATATAGATAGATAGATAGATAGATAGATAGATAGATAGATAGATGATAGATAGATAGATAGATATGTTTCTTTATTAGCCACACAGGGCTGCACACAGATAGAACAAATTACAAGGTAGAGCTTTTCTTTTGAAGGTTTAAAAAAAAAAAAAAAAAAAAAAAGGAAGGGGGAGTTTCGATCAAAAGGGATCGTAAAAGGAGAGAAAGAGGACAAAAAAAGGGGGGGTTAAAAAAGGGGGAGAGGAAGAAAAAAAAGAGAAAAAAAAATTGATCAATAGGGATCGTTATCACAGAAATGTCAATATGAAGTGTAAAGGGGAGGACAGGTGAGGTTTACCCGTGGAAAGAAAAGCCCACGGAAAAGACCACGGTAACCTCGGTCAAAGAAGTCACATTTTATATTTCTTTTTTTTTTTTTTTTTGCAATAAGCAACTCTCTGTTTTCGATTTCTGGGTTCATAGGATTATGCTCAAGGTTGGCTTCGTCATTCATACGTGCCATTCTTGCTACATTCACCCATCTTTTTTTAAAACATTCGCTAGACAAAACTTGCCTCTCTACTCTCACTTTCCTTTTCAAGTGGTACTTGAAGAAGTTGATGAGAGATTGACCAGAGAGGAAAGTGTTTGTCTCCAATCCTTTCAGACGCGTCCACCAGATACATTCTTTCGCCATAGCCACAAGGATGATGAAAATAGCTCTTCCTTCCCGTTTGAAGGAGGGAGGCGTGACAATATTAACGATAGATAGATAGATAGATAGATAGATAGATAGATAGATAGATAGATAGATAGATAGATAGATAGATAGATAGATAGATAGATAGATAGATAGATAGATAGATAGATAGATAGATAGATAGGCGAAGAAATAATAAGAAAGAAAGTGAAATCTGCAAAGAACTATCGAAATGTGTGAAGAAAATCGCCATGACAGTTCTTTAAGATTAGAGATCTAAAATGGCTGCCGACACAGACTTTAAGAGCGCGAAAATAGGTTTTGACTATAATAGAAATTGTGAAATTAGAGAAGAAGATAAGAGCTTCATGTAAAGGATTGTGCTGGGTTTTGTTGTGTTGTGTGGTTTATGTGTGTTTCAAGTGTGTGTATGATGTGTGGATTGCGTGTGGAGTGTGCAGTCTGACTCCTTTGCATGTGTGTGTGCTTTGTGCTTACGTTGTGTGTATAACTGTGTAATGTATGATTGGTGTAGTGTTGTATATATGTATATGTGTGTGTGTGTGAGCGTGTGTTTGCGTGTGTGTGTATGCATACATACATATACACACACATATATATATACATAATACATTATATATAATACATATATATATATATATATGCATATATATATATATATATATTATATATATATATATATATATATATGTATATGTGTGTGTGTGTGGTGTGTGTGTGTGTATGTGCATGCGTATATGCGTTAAGTGGTTTGTGTATATGTATGTGGTGTACCGAAAGTACGTGCTGAGTGTCGAGTTGGTGGATGCGAAGCGGGATTCAATGTGCATATGCGCGTGTGTGTGTGTGTGTGTGTCTTCACGCGTGAGTATGGTTATGCCTGTATATGTGTGTATGTGTAAGCTTGT
>NW_021830969.1:0-3809 GCF_006345805.1 Octopus sinensis | reverse complement strand
GGTGTAGAAACAACTTGTATGTGGGCAAATTTGTTCCACCAGGTTACATATTCTTTGTGATCCCAGATGGGTTTCAAGCACTTCTCTATTTGCTTGTGTTGGCCTTCTCTGGGTTTTGTTTTTTTGTTAACTATTTTATAAATGATTGTTCGTCTTTTTCATTTTCCAAAATGTCTTCTGGTATGTTTATTTTTACTATACCTTCTGATTCTGTTATTTTGATGTTCGTGTCCTGTATTGTTGAGCCGTAAAGTATATTGTTGTTTTTTCTTTAATCGCCTCAGCGAAATTTGTGTTGTTTTGTTATTGTTGTTGCTTGTGGTGATGTTGTTGTTGGCTGCAGTTTGTAAAATGGTGTGTTTGGTTCGATCGTGCAAGTAGGAAGGGGTGGAAAATTGCCTGCGTACTTTAGTCCTGCACTGGGGCAAATTTCGACATTTCGTTTGCTTGTCGTCGTTATTTTTTCACTTGTTGGTGATGGAGTGAGCAGTGGTTGGTTGAAGGAATTGTTGTTGTCGTCGTCGTTGTTGTTGTTGTTGTTGTTTGTCGTTCTGGTGACGGCGGTGGTGTTGGTAGTATTAGTAGCATTGACGGCACGGTCTTTGGTGGCGGTGATGTTGGTATTGTTATTGGTGGCGATATCTTAGTAGGGATAGCATTTAGTAGCAGATTCTGCCATGGTGTTGTTGTCGTGTTGGTGGTGGTGGTGCGCACTGATGGTGTTGACGGTGCTTGGCCTTGCGACCTTTGTTTTGTATTTGTTGCTGTTGATGGTGGTGGAGTTGTCAGGTTCGGCGTATGCTAACAGAGCATCCTGTTTTTTTTTCTGTTTGTGCGTCACGCTTGACTTGCACCTCAGCCTCGTGGTGGCCAGTGGCCATTTTGGAAATAAAATGGCTAAATGAAACCACGAAGGCTATGAGCATTTTTTTTTTAAAATTTGCCCACAAGGGGCAAAATTTTGTGTCGATATTTATCAAGGGTTACAGTGGATGTTGTTGCACAACTTTAAGCACAAAATGTTTGTCAATATACACTTTTAAATAGTCAAAATAAATGATTACCTTCGGAGCTAACGACATCACATCCGTCAATAGAAGAGAGATAGAAGATAGATGATAGATGATAGATAGATAGATAGATAGATAGATAGATAGATAGATAGATAGATAGATAGATAGATAGATAGATAGATAGATAGATAGATAGATAGATAGATAGATAGATAGACGGATGGATGGATGGATGGATGGATGGATGGATAGATGGATGGATAGGGTTATATACCCATACATATGTACATAACACGCATGCATACAAACATACATCTATATATACATACGTACACGAAACAAACCAACACACACTTTCGCGTGCGCGCTGATGATTGCTCTTTCTTATATAATCTTTACACAATATTTATCTAATTCTTATCTAATTCCTATTACCATTTCCTTTCCCCCCTCTTTTCTTCTTCCATGTTTTTTTTAACTCTGCAATTTCAAATATTGATATTTCAAAAGAATTAAATTTAGATTTTTCATTTTCACACTTTTCACATATTTTCTTTTCTTATTTTTTTTTCGTATTTCGGGAGGTTCTTTTTTTTTTTTTGGCTGCATATTATTTTTATCCTTTTATTCTTTTGCTGTCGTTATTTATTTATTTATTTATTCATTTATCTCCCTATTTATTGTATTCCTCGTCTCACTGTTCTTACAGTTCGTGTTTGAGATGTTATTCTTTGTCGTTTGTGTCCTTGCTGCTCCTGATGCTCCTGCTGCTTCTGCTTCTATTGTTGTTGTTGTTGTTGTTGTTGTTGTTGTTGACAATGCTGATATTCCTGGCTTTGTTGTCGATGTTTCTGGTGCTTTTGTCATTGTTGTCTTTTTCCCAAACCTAATCACTTCGCAGTTTACGTTCAACATTACCCATATATAGCAATGCGTATGCGCTTGTTGGCGTGTGCAATCGTGTATATACACATACGCACACACACACAGGCATAGACACACACACACACATATATGCATGTATGTCAGCATATATATATATATATATATATATAATATATATATATATATACAATATATATATATGTTTGTCTATATATATATGTATATATGTATATATGTATATATAGATATATATATATACGTATGTACGTGTGCATGTATGTATGCATGTTTGTATTTATGTATGTACGTATGCATGTATACATGTATGCACGTATTTATGCGTATATGTATGCGTGTTTGAATGCATATATGTATGTATATATGTATATAATATATTATTATATATATATATTCTATATATAATATATATATATATATGAATGCCTGTATACATGCAAGTATGTATGCATGCAATAAGAATCCGAACTGTTGCCATAGTAACAAAGCTAAAGCACGCAGGGTGAAGCTGCTTGGTACAGATTGACATTGATCCGTGCTGTTCATGCGCACTAAGTTTTAACGTTCTACCTCAATTCCGCTGTTTACAACCGTGCTTGGAAGTAAGGTGTGTAGCATGTGATCGTCGCATTGACCAGGACAGAGAAAGTTGAGTAGAGAATCTGAATCAAGTTTTGCCAAAAGCTTGGCGATACCTGATCAGAGGCCTATGTAAAGTTTTCAAAAAGTTTTCATGATTCTTGACACAATCAAGGAGTTTTTTGCACCTGGAACCCGAGTGTCTTTTTGGTCAGCTGAAAGCAGTTTAGGCACAAACTTGGCAGACACTCGTCTCATATCACTCTTCGGTAATAATGGACGGAACTGAATCATAACTAATCAGCGCATTCTCTGATATCTTACGGATAGTAATAGTAAAACAAAAGTTTTGAGATATAGAGATAAGTGGCCGATAATAGGTTTTAGAGTTTTGTTGTGGGGTAAGGGTCGTAAATCACTTCCTAGTTTCGGCGGGGGAGGTTGAAATTTGATATTGTTGTTATGAGTGGTCAGTCTACACCTATCCATCACTACAGGTTTATAGCTTTAAGTTTATAGTGTGTGTGTGTGCGTGCGTGCATATACACACATACTTACATGCATACATACATACATACATACATGCACAAATGCATACGTACGTACATACATGCATGCATACACGCGTGCATACATACATATACACATACATACGTACATATATATATATA
The DNA here is from genome assembly GCF_006345805.1 of Octopus sinensis. Taxonomy (NCBI): domain Eukaryota; kingdom Metazoa; phylum Mollusca; class Cephalopoda; order Octopoda; family Octopodidae; genus Octopus; species Octopus sinensis. The sequence continues at coordinate 643 of NW_021830969.1, read as the reverse complement.
ACGAACTAACTGTTACTTTCTCAGATGCAGCACAGATTTTTGTCAGTGAACAGGTCGCGGTCTCAAAGCGTTGAAGTGAATCTTACGGATGGTAATTCGACGGTTTCCCCCTCACAGCTGCACCCACATCTGCAATGTTTTTTCTCAGTTCTGCTGTTTGTGGGTCTCCTTGAACGTGCGTCACTATCTAGCGGAAGTATGTATATCGTGGCACTCCGTCGGTTGCTCCGAATCAACGGAATAGCCTGCTCGTGAAATTAACGTGCAAGTGGCTGAGCACTCCACAGACACGTGTACTCTTAACGTCTTTCTCGGGGAGATTCAGCGTGACACAGAGTGTGACAAGGCTGACCCCTTTGAAATACAGGTACAACAGAAACAGGAAGTAAGAGTGAGAGAAAGTTGTGGTGTAAGAATACAGGAGCATTCTCCACAAGCCCCTACCGGAGCCTCTTGGAGCTTTAGGTGTTTTCGCTCAATAAACACTCACAACGACCGGTCTGGGAACCGAAACCGCGATCCTACGACCGCGAGTCCGCTGCCTTAACAACTGAGCCATTACACCTCCACTGTATGTATATATATATATGGCAAGTGAAAGACGGAAGATGGAGTGTATGTATGTAGCTATGTATGTATGTAT
>NW_021830968.1:0-3885 GCF_006345805.1 Octopus sinensis | reverse complement strand
GCTTGTCCAGCTACTTTTAAACTTCTCGATCCATTCATACACACATCTACACAATATATGCAAAATATGGGAAACTACCAACCTGTGTCATCTCTTGTGAAAGGTAAGAGAGTCCAGTTTGCTGGACATTGGTGTTTAGAGCTGGAAAAAGAGGTAATTTCTACTCTTCTCTGGAAGCCATCTACTCGCAATAACCAGAGGGCGCACACATCTACTACCTGATGTAATCTCCAGGGATACAGGCATCCAGCAACAGGACCTCCGTAATGCCATGATGGTCCGTGAAGTCTGGCGTAGCATGGTAAATTCCATTGTCTCGACCACGGTCGAACAATGATGATGATGATGATCTACACAATAGTGCACTGTCCTCGTATTGTGCTAAAGCCTCCGATGAACTTCAGCATCTGACACACGTTCCGACCAGAGAAATCGGATCGCTGCTCTTTGTTCTTCTTTGGTGCTATCTGCTCGTGAAGCGGCCATGTTTACATTGTAAAACGAGAAAGAAAAATGGCGCGATCACGCTCAAACTTCGATCGCGTTACCACAATAGCAACAACTATAAACACGCATGCGCAGAAGGCAAAGTGATTATAATAAAACCAAATTTATTCACATGACATTTGTCAGCTTTGCGTGTGTCTATCGAAGACATAAACATGTCCCACGATATATCTACATTTGAACAACTACGCAATGAAACGCTCAAAAGTTATTGAAAATACTTCATCTCCCAATCTTTGTTGATCACTTACGGAAGTTAGTAATTATTTAAAAAATTATCGTGGTTTTGTAGTAAAAAGTTTTCTTCCCAACCACATGGTTCCGGGTTCAGTCCCACTGTGTGGCACCTTGGGCAAGTATCTTCTACAATAGCTTCAGGCCGAAAAAAAGCCTTGTGAATAGATTTAGTATACGGAAAGTGAAAGAAGCCCGTTGCTTATGTGCGTGTGAGCAAAGAATCGGAGCAGATACCACAAGGAATCACGCTCAAGGCTCCAATGAATCAGCACATTCGCTCTCTCTGGCTCGCCATTTTATGTATTGATTCCGAAATGATTAAAGATGAAGTTGATCTTGGCGGGATTCGAAGCCAGTTCACTGGAACAAATATTGCAAGACTTTCTGACGCTCAAGTGACTCTGCTTGTCCACCTCTCTCTCTGTCTCTCCCTTTCGATGTGTATGTGTATGTGCGCGCATGCGTGTGTCTATGTGTGTGTGTATGTGTGTGGTGTATGCCTGTGTTTGTCTCCACCACCACTTGACAACCGGTCTTGCTATGTTTACGTCCCCGAAACTTAGCAGGTTCAATCCTTTCGTTTCTCCTCTAGGCACAAGGTCCAAAATTTGGGGGAAGGAGGCCAGTCAATTAGATCGACCCCAGTACGCAACTGGTACTTAATTTATCGACCCCCGAAAGGATGAAAAGTAAAGTTGACCTCGGTGGAATTTGAACTCAGAACGTAATTAGACATACGAAGTACCGTTAAGCGTTTCGCCCGGCGTGCAAACGTTCCTGCCAGTTCGCCGCCTTTTGGTTCAATCCGTTTGACTAAGATTCATCCAGGCCGTGTCTAGTGACTGAAACAGATAAAAGATATATACGAGGTGATACCAAAAACTTCTCGGACCAGTTCTGTAACGCGCTAACAGATGGCAGCACACGGTTGCGTGCGCAGTGACCTTCGCGAGGCAGTGTGTCGAGTGAAATTTGTGTTTTACGATCGCATGCATGCTGTAGTCGCGTCAAATCTCTCAAGATCTCCGTCAACGCGCCGCTGATGACCCATCCTTCAGGTCGGGTATCATCACCGGTGACGAGAGTTGGGTCTACATGCGTGATCCTGAGATGAAGCAGTAGTCGCCACAATGGAAGAGCCCTTCATCTCCATGACCGGAAAAGGCACGTCAGAGCTGTAGCTCAATCAAGAGCATGCTCATCGTTTTTCTGTTGTTTTTCTTTGGAAATCCGCAATATTGTGCATCGAGAATTTGTCCCCTAGGGCCAGACCGTCAATCGAGAGATCTACTGCAATGTTTTGAAGCATTTCAGGAAGGACATTCGGCGAAAGCGGCAGAATCTGTGATTTGCGAAGAATTGTATTCTTCATGACGACAATGTACCCGTGAGTTTTTCGCCAACAACAATATGGTATCGCTTCTGCACTCGCCCTATTCACCAGATTTAGCATCTGCAGACTTCCATCACCTTCCCAAAATGAAAATGCAGCTCAAAGGTCGCCGTTTTAACACCATTGTCGAGATCCAGAGCTAATCGCAGAAGGCCCTCGACTCGCTTACGGAAAACGACTTTTAGGCAGGATTCCAAGAGACAAGAACGCTCGGAACGGTGTATTGCTGCGCAAGGTGACTATTTCGAAGGAGATTCTATTAAAACTTAGGTAAATAAGTTATTTTTTTTAATTAAACATAAATAGTCCGGGAACTTTTAGATACCAAGTAGTATACATATATATATATATATATATATATATATATATATATACGACTTGGTATATATGTGTGTGTGTGTGATGGACTCTCTCGTCGGTTTCGACACCTGAGGCTCCGATAACGTACTCTCTCTCTCTCCCTATATATATATACGTGCGTGCGTGTGTATTTGCGTGTGTGTTTGTGTGTGTGCGTGTGTATACATGCATGTATGTGTATGTATATGCGTGGTGTGTGTGTGTGTGTGGTGTGTGTGTGTTGTGTGTGTGTGTGTGTGTGTATGCATATTACATATATGTTTTTGTATGTGTGATTGTGACTATTTATTTTACTAATTTCTACATACAGGTTTCCAAATTGAATATCAATGGCATCGATTTCATAAACAGCTTCCGAGGAAGGGCCTGCAATGAAAAAGTCACTCCAGCATCACGGATTGACTTATATAAAGATTATAATTATTAAAAGCAAAGAACAAAAAAAAAAAAAAAAAAAACATTATTGTTTGTCTGTATCGAAAGCTTTCATAGTCCATCAACGACCTGGTCACTCATAATCTACTATTTCAGCCAGTCTGAAGGACTTGATGTTAATGATGTGTCCTATTGTCCCTAAAAACAATTGGACAGGACTGAATATAACACTATGTAAATCTCTGTGTGTGTGTGTGTGTGTTTGTATATCTGTATGTGAATGTGTGCGTGTGTGTCTAGCTTTTTTTAATTGGTTGACATGACTCTATCAGGATGTCATTGTTTTTAGCTTTAACACGCAATCTAAGATCAAATCACTTGCCAAACAAGTGCAGCGATATATATGTGTGTATGTGTGTGTGTGCGTGTGTGTATGAACATGTGTGTGTGTATGCGTACATTTATATATATATAATATTATTATATTATTGTACATATATATATATATATATATATATATATATATATATATATATATATATATATATGTGTACAAGTCTTTTGCTTTCTGAATTTTTCCTTTGTCAACTCTATCTATCTATCCCTCTCTTTTTCTCTCTCTCTCTCTCTCGCTTTCTCTTTCCACTCACACACAAGCACACATATATACACATAGATAAATAGATAGATTGCTAGATATATAAATAAATAAATAAATAAATAGATAGATAGATAGATAGATAGATAGATAGACAGACAGACAGACAGACAGACAGACAGACAGACAGACAGACAGACAGACAGACAGAGAGGCAGACAAGCAAACAGACAGACAGACACATGGATAGACAGACTGGTTGATAGATAGATATCTTTATTAGACACACAAGGCCGAACACAAGGGACAAAATACAATGCAGAGCTTTTCTTTTCAAAAGAAAAGAAAAAATTCCGATCAAAAGGGATGGTGTATCACAGAACAGTGTCAAAATGTAAAAAAAACGATTAGGTTT
>NW_021830965.1:0-3621 GCF_006345805.1 Octopus sinensis | reverse complement strand
TGTAACGTTAGGAGTTATTGTTGACAACTGTATCCTCATATCAGCGGAAGCATTAAGTTTATTTTTATATTTTTTTTGGTGGATTATATATTGAAAACCCAGACTCGCATAAGTAAGTCGTTGGAAAAGGTAATAGTTTACGTTAGCCTTTTCTGAGATATCTGGATATTTGAAATGTATCCCCTCCAAAAATTAAAAAGGGATTCATTTTTAAATAACTGATATGACGCTGATTCTGATGTCAAATCATAAAATGTTCATATTCAATTGATGTTAGATTGCTGGTATTACTTTAACTTTGAATAGGTTTTGAACCCAATCGTCATCAATTTACCCGGAAAATATTTCGCAATGTTATCGCAATGATGATTTTGATTCTTCGAGATACTCTTGTAAAACGGCAAAGCATGCAATATTATTATCTACAGATAAAAATCGCCAATTTATTTTTCTGTTTAAGGCCATTACTTTTTCATTCAAAATAAAAACTGTCTGATATTTTCCTTGTAGTGATAATGTAAATTTATTCAGTTTTCATAAATTGAAACCAATATTGCAGGAACAAGAGATGTGTAGGCATTATGTGATGGCATATTACACATTCTGCCGTATGTCGTAATCAGATCCATTTTGAGAAAACCCATATGAGAGGTAGCTTTCAATCATATTTTTCTTTTCTAAAATTATAATTATAAAAAACCTTTTTTGAATATTTTTGAAACAAATGACTGAGTGAAAATCCCGCTCAGCAATTACAGAATCAGCCGCCCTGTAGAGAGTTTTAAAGATTGCTTTGCCCCTGTCGCTTTCATGTTGGCGAGTATAATCTAAGCACGCCTTGGAACCCATCTTTCATATTTCCAACAAGTTTATTAACAAATTACTTTTTTGCATTTTCAAAGTGTGTTGTCTACATTTGAAAAGAGATGCATATTGAGATTCACTTTTAAAATTGTGTGACATTTTTTGAAATGTATGGCCACTTTGTCAGTTTCAAAACGACAGTCTTTCTTCCCAATCTTTTATCAAATATAAAAGGGGACGTAGATGACTTTGCACAAGAGACGCTTATCCATTAGCCAAGTGTTGAGCCGATCCAAATTAGCTTAAAGTCTTTCAGATGTCTTCTAGATGTCCGTGAAGAAGCCATACAATAAGATAGAATAACATCTTTTTAAAGTCATTCAAGTTAATACAAAATTTGTGTTGTTCCATACTTATATAATCCAATAGAATGAAAACAAGCATGCAAAAACAAGTAATATTGAGCAATTGGATTTTTAAATGGAGAAGAAAAATTGATTATATAAAGGAAAACCCGTCTTGGACTGTAGGAGGGGACTTGACTGGGTCTGAGGTTGTGGTTGAGGAAAGTCGAGTTGAGGAATCAGGAGTTCGAGATATTGTCCTACAAATGTCCTCTGTGTAGGTGTATTTCAAGTGAATGCAGATCCAATTGAACAACTCTTTTTTACACTTTGGAGGACTGGGGAGTAGAGACACATTAATGTTGATAAATTGTTGTTTTGACTGAAAATACATTTTGTTTAATACTTTTTGTTTATATTAGGGGTTCTCAACCATTGATTTTTTTGACCCCCTAATATTTAATCCACCTTTTAAAAAATTTTTATATTCAGCAAACATACTAAGTAATATTTTATATCAAACAAAACTCAATGAAAAACTCGATGTTAAGTTAGTATTTTTGCATAATCTTAATAATAAAATGGTATGGTGTGTGTCTGTCTGGTCTGTCTGTGTGTCTGTCTGTCTGTCTGTGTGTGCACACCAACTTCAAATTGGCAATACGATGTCCTCGACTTACATGATGTGGTCCTTAAAACCTTCCCCCCAAAAAAAATTAAAAAAATTTTTCTGCGTTTTGGTCAAAATGAACAACTACGATGTCCTCGACTTACATGATGAGGTCCTTAAAACCTTCCCCCCCCAAAAAAATTAAAAAAAATTTTCTGCATTTTGGTTAAAATGAACAACTACGATGTCCTCGACTTACATGATGTGGTCCTTAAAACTTCCCCCCAAAAAAAAATTAAAAAAATTTTTCTGCATTTTGGTTAAAATGAACACTACGATGTCCTCGACTTACATGATGTGGTCCTTAAAACCTTCCCCCCAAAAAAAATTAAAAAAATTTTTCTGCGTTTTGGTCAAAATGAACAACTACGATGTCCTCGACTTATGATGGTGGCCTTAAAACCTTCCCCCAAAAAAATTAAAAAAATTTTTCTGCATTTTGGTTAAAATGAACAACTACGATGTCCTCGACTTACATGATGTGTCCTTAAAACCTTCCCCCCAAAAAAAATTAAAAAAAATTTTCTGCATTGGTTAAAATGAACAACTACGATGTCCTCAACTTACATGATGTGGTCCTTAAAACCTTCCCCCAAAAAAAATTAAAAAAAATTTTTCTGCGTTTTGGTCAAAATGAACAACTACGATGTCCTCGACTTACATGATGAGGTCCTTAAAACCTTCCCCCCAAAAAAATTAAAAAAAAAAATTTTTCTGCGTTTTGGTCAAAATGAACAACTACGATGTCCTCGACTTACATGATGTGGTCCTTAAAACCTTCCCCCCCCAAAAAAAAATTAAAAAAAAATTTTCTGCATTTTGGTTAAAATGAACAACTACGATGTCCTCGACTTACATGATGTGGTCCTTAAAACCTTCCCCCCAAAAAAAATTAAAAAAAATTTCTGCATTTTGGTTAAAATGAACAACTACGATGTCCTCGACTTACATGATGTGGTCCTTAAAACCTTCCCCCAAAAAAATTAAAAAAAATTTTTCTGCGTTTTGGTTAAAATGAACAACTACGATGTCCTCGACTTACATGATGAGGTCCTTAAAACCTTTCCCCCCAAAAAAAAATTAAAAAAAATTTTTCTGCATTTTGGTTAAAATGAACAACTAGGATGTCCTCGACTTACATGATGTGGTCCTTAAAACCTTCCCCCCAAAAAAATTAAAAAAAATTTCTGCATTTTGGTTAAAATGAACAACTACGATGTCCTCGACTTACATGATGTGGTCCTTAAAACCTTCCCCCCAAAAAAATTAAAAAAAAATTTTTCTGCATTTTGGTTAAAATGAACAACTACGATGTCCTCGACTTACATGAAGAGGTCCTTATACCTTCCCCCAAAAAAAATTAAAAAAAAATTTTCTGTCATTTTGGTACAAATGAACACAACTACGATGTCCTCGACATTCATGATAGGTCCTTAAAACCTTCGAGGCAAAAATCTCACTATTAAGAATATCCTTGATGAAAACGACAGCGAAAATATTGACACGTATGAACTCCTAATAGATATTCGCGAGAAAGAAATTCAATTCAATTAATTCAAGACTTTGGCTTAGTAATGGAAAAGATTTCAGAAATCTTGCCAGACACAAACAAACACGCCTCAACGATGTTTATTTTCTTGGGTGTCCTTTCGGAGAGTCCGAAGTGCAAAACCACCTCAGAGCTAAGAGTGTCGAAATGTCCCGTTTTACTGAACGCCTCTCTCTACTTGACTCCCACACGGCCTTTTTCCTCCTCAAAAATTGCATCCACGTGCCCAAACTGTTATATTTATTGAGATGCTC
>NW_021830964.1:0-4007 GCF_006345805.1 Octopus sinensis | reverse complement strand
CTGGTGTCATTTCAAGTAGGCTACGTAAAGACACTCTAGTTACATTCTTAACGATATGAGATTGTGTTCGGTCGCCATTAAATGCTCTTCTCAAGTATTCCTTATACGAACACAATGACAAAACAATCTCATATTCAGAAAGACTAATAGTAACTGAGACACATGTAATTACCAAAAATCCACATACACACATCATAAGCGTACATGCATATGCGCAGATAGTTATTCGTTCAATTGCAAAACACATAGGCACGCATAAATAAATGGACACGGCATTAATTTTAAAGATGAGTATCCTGATCAACTGCTGACTACTTGAATTATGGTGTAAGAGGTTGAGAATTTCCCTTCTACCCTTAACGTAATCCTCAAGCAGAATTAAGGTGAGGCTGTGTGTGATAAAGTTGGTTCTTTGAATTATAAGTCCATCTTATACTATGGACTTCCGCAGTTTACGTCAATAAAATTTGATTTACGGGACTTACACGTCCACTTGAGTTTTGTAAAAGGCATTTGTTCAGCGTTAAAATATATGGAATCGAACCAGGGATAGCTTTAATGCAAGCGAACTTCTTACCGACAAGGCGAGGCTTGCACCCATTCTAATTCATGCGCGACGCACGCGCACACACACACATTCACACACACATATACACACGCACCCATTCAACCTTTCTCTTGCTTTCTCGCTCTAAACGATGATCTCATGTGCCGAAGTTCTACTAGCTCTACAGGGATACATACACTCTACAGAGTAGTATTTACACTAATTATTTATTCCATCGATTATAAGAAGCAGCAGGAATTAAATCCACACGAACATATGTTCCAAAATTGTTTCTGGAGGGTAAGAAGATTTGCACTGACCTTCCAATCATGTATAAAAGATCCCCTAGTGATCCCCCATTTTCTCGACCTTTCGAGATCAGCTCACTTTATATATCTTTCTATACATATATAAATGATTAATCCTGTTAGCTTCTGCCTATGGAATAAAGAGGATTTAATTTGCATATATTTACCAAGAATATTGGTTTCAAATTTTCACATAAGGCCAGCGATTTCCTGTGAGGGGTAAGGTATGTCAATTACATTGACTCCAGTGTTCATCTGGTTCTTATTTTATCGAATCGTGAAGAATGAAAAGTAAAGTCGATCCCAGTGGAATTTGAACCCGCAACGTAAAGACGGACGAAATGCCGCTAAGTATTGGGTTGTCCGGAAAGTTTGTGCCGATTTTTAAAAGAAAGAAAAAGGTCAATAAAAACTTGACATTACATTTTTAATCAACCAAATATGAACCATTTTGTTGCACAATGCTTCTCCCATCTTTCCTTTAACTTGAAAATACTCTTTTCAGAATCGAGGTGGCTTCATGGCAAAGAATTCATCAAGGTATCATTTTACGTCATCCAAGGAATTGAAATTTTTATCATTAAGACTATTGTGCAGAGACTTGAATGAGTGAAAATCCGAAGGAGCAATATCTGGTGAATATGGAGGGCGGGGTAACACATCCAAGCCGAGCTGCAGCAATTTCTGTCAGGTTCCCAAAGCATCACGTGCAGAAAATGAACTTTCTTATCTTCCATTTTAAAGGGTTACAGAATTAACACAGGTTACAGGAAAAACCTTCTTCCACGAAAAGATAATTTAAACTGTGCTCTAAATGGAGGCGTAGTCAAATCCTATTTTATGGACTCAACCATGTTCTAAAATAAGCCGAAAGGTAAGCTACTATAAATCAGCACGAACTTTCCGGACAAGCCAATATTTTAGCCGCCGTGCTAACGTTTCTGCCAGCTCGCCACTTTATTGTCCAAGAATATTCTTTTCTACTCTAGGCACAAGGCCCGAAGGTTTGGGTGAGGGGGCCAGTTGATTAGATCGACCCCAGTACACAACTGGTATTTAATTTATCGACCCCGAAAGGATGAAAGGCAAGGTCTACCTCGGTAGAATTTGAACTCAGAACGTAAAGACAGACGAAATACCTATTTCTTTATTACCCACAGGGGGCTAAACATAGAGGGGGGATCTTTTCATTTGTGAAGCCAGTTTTTTCAAATTTTTCCTACTGAACCAAACAATTTGAAACTTCGTATACTGGTAGAATGTGTCAAAAGTAAACTTAATTGTAAACCAGAATGAAAACGGAATTGTAACTTCTAAGTTTAACATTGTTTAATAATTAAAATTTTAACCAATGGTATTCCGTCTTTCGGCTTCATATTATTTACTCCGTCTCGACCACCAATTTGGTGACGTAGTAAACATATGGTATGTAAACATACTCGGTGTACGTGTATCTGTATGTATGTGTGTGCATGTGTGTGTGTGTGTATGTATCTATGTATGTGTGTATGTGTGTGTATGTATGTGTGTGTGTGTGTGTATGTATGTATGTATGTATGTATGGCCGATTCAGTGTTTAGTTTTTTCGAGTGAATACTCGGTGTATGTGTATCTGTATGTATGTGTGTGTGTGTATGCATCTATGTATGTATGTGTGTGTATGTATGTGTGTGTGTGTGTGTGTGTGTATCTATGTGTGTGTGTGTGTCACACATGTATGTATGGCCGATTCAGTGTTTAGTTTTTTCGAGTGAATACTCGGTGTATGTGTATCTGTATGTATGTGTGTGTGTGTATGTATCTATGTATGTTAGCCTCAAATGTGCACAGTTGCCTACGTCACAAAACTGCTTTCTACGTCACACTAACAGAATGCAGTAACGTATTAAATATGAAAACAAGCAATCTCATTGGTTAAAATTCGCAGTTTTAATCTACGATTAAAGTCATAAAATAGATTTTTCTCACATAAACTAGTTCCAACCTGTGTCTTGTTTTGAAACACTGTACCAGCATACGAAGTTTCAAATTATTTAGTTTAGTAGAAAGATCTGGGCTCCTGGCCACACAATTGAAAAGATCCTAGAGGGGACAAAGAAGGACAGACATAGGTATTAAGTCGATTTCATCGACCCCAGTGCGTAACTGGTACTTAATTAATCGACCCCGAAAGGATCAAAGGTAAAGTCAACCTCGGCGGAATTTGAACTCACAACGTAACGACAGGCGAAATACCGCTAAGCATTTCATCCGGCGTGCTAACGTTTCTGCCAGCTCGCCGCCTTATTGCCCAAGAGTATCAACAACGTGAGGAAGGTGGCAGTAGGTGAGTCTCTACACGGTCGATCAATCTGCTAGTAATAACTGCTCGATGTTCATTAGATCACAAACTACTGTCTTCAAAAGGAGAATATATCGGACAAGACAGCTCTAGCTACGCAATACAGACAATAGATAAATTAATAGAGAAAGAAAGAAAGGAAGGAAGAATGAAATATAGAAATAAACAAATAAATTAATGAATAGAAACGAAAACGACAGAACTGACATAGTTGAAACGTCTTTGATATAAAGTTCTGCTGCATGAAGGACGACCTGGGTCTTAAGAACGACAACACGAAGAAGGCCAATATAAGAAACCATATTGAACGATAAAAGGTAGCAACACTGTTCTGTTCAACACTTTCATTTAATAATTGACTGTTTCCTCAAAAGTTTTCACACCTTCTGCAATGGTGCGAGCGCATCTAAATCTATATACATATACAACACACAAACACACACCACACCATACCACACACAAACATACACCACACAAGCATACACACAAATGCACTCTCATAATGGCATATTACTGCCGCACCTATCTATCTATCTATCTATCTATCTATCTATCTATCTATCTATCTATCTATCTATCTATCTATCTATCTATCTATCTATCTATCTATCTATCTATCTATCTATCTATCTATCCATCCATCCATCCATCCATCCATCCATTTATCTATCCATTCTATCTATCTATCTATCCATCTATCTATCCATTCTATCCATCTATCTATCCATCTATCTATCCATTCTATCCATTCTATCTATCCATTCTATCTATCTATCTATCTATCTATTTATCGCTTATACGAATAAAGAAT
>NW_021830963.1:0-3986 GCF_006345805.1 Octopus sinensis | reverse complement strand
TCAAAATCTAGTCCATATTTTACAGTTGAAGCACGTGACCTCGGGATTAAGGTGTTCGGCTTACGATCATAGTGTCGTAGGTTCAATTCATGACCAGACGGCGCATTGTGTCCCTGAGCAAGTACCAGTCAAGTGCTTGCACTGCTCTCCCTCTCCCCCCTGTCCCTCTCTCTCTCTCTCTCTCTCTCCAGCAATCACACTTTAGACGTGCTACTGAGTCAAAAGAGTCGAAAGAGTCGAGAGAGTGTCTTTGTTCGCGACTACCGAGGTACCTGAAATAATGAGCAAAAGCATGGTACATGTTATCAAGCCATACTTGTATTAGTACCATACTTTAAAAGAAAAAATAATGCTGGAGTCGATCTACTCGACTAAACAGTCCCCCACCCCCACCCACACCCACCCGCCAAAGCGGTGCTCCAGCTTGGCCGCAGTTCAATGAATGAAGCAAGTAAAAGACAAAGTTAAAAGATAATTCTTTAAACTAGTGATGGTTTGCATCGTTAAAATAAAATAGATAAGACACATTCTGAATAAAACATCAAGGGAATAAGTTTATAAACTGATTTTTCGGTCTTCTTTGGGCGCATGCGTGTGATAAGACGTTTGTTCCCCAATCACATGCTTCCGGGTTCAGTCCCACTACGTGACACTTTGGCCAAGTGTCTTCTACTATAGACTCGGGCCGACTAATGCTTTGTGAATAGATTTGGTAGACAGATACTGAAAGTAGCCTCTCATGTATATATATATATATGCTGTGGAGGCACATGGCCTAGTGATTAGAGCAGCGGAATTGCGGGTTCGAATCTAAGATATGTGTGTTTATGAGCGAAACACCTAAGCTCCACGCAGCTCCGGCAGAAGGTAATGGCGAAACTTCTGCTGACTCTTTCGCCACAACTTTTTCTCACTCTTTCCTCCTGCATCTTGCAGCTCACCTGCGACGGACGGCGTCAAGAAACCGGGAAACCGGCCCTTATGAACCAGGCATGGCTCGAGAAGGAACAACCAAAATATATATATGCGTGTGAGTGTTTGTCCACTAGCACCACTTGACAATCGGTGTTGGTGTGTTTACGTCTCTTAACGATTCGGCAAAAGAGAACGATAGAATAAATACTAAGCTTAAATAAAAAAAAAACGTAATGGTGTCGATTCATTTGACAAAAATTTCTTCAAGCTGATGCCCCCAGCGAAGCCGCAGTCTAACGACAGAAGCAAATAGAAGATAAACCAAGTTTTGAGTATCAAGACACATTTACTCATCGGATGAGTCTAACATTCTCTTTAACTGCCATTCGAATGCGAAAACTACCGTATTTCACCGCATAAAAGACGCACGGGTACATTAGACGCACCCCACTTTCAGCACTACATATCCAGGAAAAAAGTTTTTAGTGCATTAAATCTTATGGGAGAACCAACTTCACATATATGACCCGTGTGATTTTTTTGGGGGGGGGGGGCATTATTTGGAGAAAATGTGCTATATAAGAATTTTTGCGTAATAAGATAAAAAAACCGAGGCTGTATAGATATTAGAGCATTTATAGATAGAAGGTCTAACAGCTGTTTCTAGGATATTTATTAATTATATCCCTTCATCGGAGATTGTGTGAGAGGATAGTTAAGTCATAGTTTGGATGTGATATAAAATAGAGAGTGAGGTGGAGGAGAGAAAATAGATGCAAGATATGTATGGGCATTGAAGTTGTAAATCCCTTTTATAGGCATAATGGTATATATGCAATATTCCATCCAATATCCTATGAGGAAAGTCCAAAAGTCCAACAGAGTTTAAAATGAGTCCTTCCAAATATAGAAAATGTGCTACTAATATGCTATCGAATACAACATTTGCTTGATCGTGTTTTAAAGTAGACAAAGCATGTTGTAGTAAGTAGCTTGTGGCTAATGTCGCCTCACCTCGCCTCACCGCTCATAGCCCTCTCCTTCATCCCTATCGGATAGCTAGTTTCTTACCGAATCCATAACAAGTGGGAGAAAATCAAACAGATTAACCTCATTATCCTTCTTGAACTTGTCTATCTTCAATTGATATCCATCATCCTCAAGAATCTTAACCGTTTTCACCCGCGTCCTTCCTAAGTGTTTCAATCCATCCGCCATCATGACATAGATATTGTTACATTCGTTCCACCGTTAAAAGCCGGAAATAGACATCCGCTTGTCTCTTTCGTGAATGATTGGTTAAAAATCCTTGTTCGTCTGTAGCGGAAATCCTTGCTACTTGAACGAAAATTATGGACAATGTTCCGAATGCGATTATGTCTAAAATTTTGGGTGCTGTTTGGAAAGAAGTGAATTCTTACATTTTGGTCAGAATCCTTTAGAACAAACAATATTGTCATTAAGAAAAACATCCATGGTGACAAGAGAAATTTAAAGCTGAAATTCAATGAAAATTTGAATTATTGAAGATCAACCTCAGTTCCATTTCAGTTTCCTTTCGAAATAATATTTCTAATTAAGATCGAATTTTAATTTTAATTTTAATTCTTCAGTTATTTTTTTCACGAGACAAATGTTTTTTTTAATTTTACAATCAGGTTGTGCGGTTAAGAAAGATCGCTTTGCAGTCACGTGGTTTCAAGTTCAGTTCTATAGCAAGGGACCTTGGCCAAATATCTTCTATTATAGTCCTGAGACGGTGAAGATCTTATGAGTGAATTTGACAGACCGAAATGAGGTGGAAGCCCGTCTATGTATGTATGTATGTATGTATGTATGTATGTATGTATGTATGCATGCATGTATGTATGTATGTATGTATGTATGTATGTATGTATGTATGTATGCATGTATGTATGTATGTATGTATGTACGTACGTACGTACGTACGTATGTATATATGTATGTATGTATGTATGTATGTATGTGTTTCTGTCTGTCTGTATGTATGTGTTTCTGTCTGTATATATGTGCGTTTTTAAGTTTGTATTTCTCCTCATAAACATACGACTTGACAAATGGTGCAGGTTTGTGTACGTCTTTTTAACTTAGCAGTTCAGCAAAAGAGACCGCTATTTTAAGTACCACTCATAAAAAAAAAAGTATTCAGGTCGATTTGTTTAGCTAGCCTTTCAAGGTGGTGCCCCAGTATGGCCGTAGTCCAAGTAAAGGCTAAAAAATAAATCATTTTCTTGAGTTCCTTAAATGAATTCTGCGAACTGTCGATCGGTCTCTTCGTAAAAATAATTTCACCGTTTTATTTTTATATATTTCTGAGGTTTCTTTTACTTTCTTTCTTGCAACTGTTTCAGCCCTTGAACTACGGCCATTCTGGGGCGTCGCTCTGAAGGGTTTAACCGAACAAATCGGCTCTAATACTTACATTATAAGAGTGGTACTTCAAATAGCATTTGAGCGAACAAATAGCCCCAGTGTTTCTTTTTAAGTGTAATGTTTATTCTGGCGGCATTTCTTCTTTTTTTTTTTCTCCTTTTTTTAAATTGCTCAGTTATGGAGGCTTAAGCGAATCAAACACCGGTTGTCAAGCTGTGGGGAGGGCAGAAACACAAAAGCAGACACACACACACACATACACACATGCATACAAATATTCATATTCGCATACATACATATACATTCATACATAAATATACATGCATACATTTATATATGCGCATATACATATACATTCATATATATATATATATATATATATATATATATAAGCCAAGATCAATATCATACTATATATATATATATATATATATATATATATGTTTTGTATGTATGCATATATTTTATTTATTACACTATATATATATATAATAATATATATATATCTATAATATATATATATATATATATTATATATTTATATACATACATACATATATACATATATATATACACTATATATATTATATATATATATATATATATATATTATATTATATATATATATATATATATATATATAATATTATATATAATATATATATAATATATAATAA
>NW_021830962.1:0-3969 GCF_006345805.1 Octopus sinensis | reverse complement strand
CTTGAGATTATGTAAGAAATTGCGTAATATATTAAGAAATTTAGGTACGCCTGTGATATGAATATATGGGGAGTACTTGAGATTATGTAAGAAATAGCGTAATATATTATGAAATTTAGGGACGTCCCTGATATGAATATATGGGGTACTTGAGATTATGTAAGTAATTGCGTAATATATTATGAAATTTAGGGACGTCCCTGATATGAATATATGGGGAGTACTTGAGATTATGTAAGAAATTGCGAAATATATAATGAAATTTAGGCACGGCACTGATATGAATATATGGAGAGTACTTGAGATTATGTAATAAATTGCGTAATATATAATGAAATTTAGGCACGGCACTGATATGAATATATGGAGAGTACTTGAGATTATGTAATAAATTGCGTAATATATAATGAAATTTAGGCACGTCAGTGACATGAAATTATGGGGTACTTGAGATTATGTAAGTAATTGCGTAATATTTTAGGAAATTTAGGGACGTCCGTGATATGAATATATGGGGTACTTGAGATTATGTAAGTAATTGCGTAATATATTAGGAAATTTAGGTACGCCTGTGATATGAATATATGGGGAGTACTTGAGATTATGTAAGAAATTGCGTAATATATTATGAAATTTAGGGACGTCCGTGATATGAATATATGGGGTACTTGAGATAATGTAAGTAATTGCGTAATATATTATGAAATTTAGGGACGTCCCTGATATGAATATATGGGGTACTTGAGATTATGTAAGGAATTGCGTAATATATTATGAAATTTAGGGACGTCCCTGATATGAATATATGGGGTACTTGAGATTATGTAAGAAATAGCGTAATATATAATGAAATTTAGGCACGTCAGTAATATGAAATTATGGGGTATTTGAGATTATGTAAGAAATTGCGTATATATATAAGGAAATTTAGGGACGCATGTGATATGAATATATGGGGAGTACTTGAGATTATGTAAGAAATAGCGTAATATATTATGAAATTTAGGGACGCCTGTGATATGAATATATGGGGAGTACTTGAGATTATGTAAGAAATTGCGTAATATATAATGAAATTTAGGCACGTCCGTGATATGAAATTATGGGGTTCTTGAGATTATGTAAGAAATTGCGTAATATATTAAGAAATTTAGGTACGCCTGTGATATGAATATATGGGGAGTACTTGAGATTATGTAAGAAATAGCGTAATATATTATGAAATTTAGGGACGCCTGTGATATGAATATATGGTGAGTACTTGAGATTATGTAAGAAATTGCGTAATATATAATGAAATTTAGGCACGTCAGTGACATGAAATTATAGGGTACTTGAGATTATGTAAGTAATTGCGTAATATATTAGGAAATTTAGGGACGTCCGTGATATGAATATATGGGGAGTACTTGAGATTATGTAAGAAATTGCGTAATATATAATGAAATTTAGGCACGTCACTGATATGAAATTATGGGGTACTTGAGATTATGTAAGAAATTGCGTAATATATTATGAAATTTAGGGACGTCCCTGATATGAATATATGGGGTACTTGAGATTATGTAAGTAATTGCGTAATATATTATGAAATTTAGGGACGTCCCTGATATGAATATATGGGGCACTTGAGATTATGTAAGTAATTGCGTAATATATTATGAAATTTAGGGACGCCCTGATATGAATATATGGGGTACTTGAGATTATGTAAGGAATTGCGTAATATATTATGAATTTAGGGACGTCCCTGATATGAATATATGGGGGAGTTGAGATTATGTAAGAATAGCGTAATATATAATGAAATTTAGGCACGTCAGTAATATGAAATTATGGGGTATCTTGAGATTATGTAAGAAATTGCGTATATATATTAGGAAATTTAGGGACGCATGTGATATGAATATATAGGGAGTACTTGAGATTATGTAAGAAATAGCGTAATATATTATGAAATTTAGGGACGCCTGTGATATGAATATATGGGGAGTACTTGAGATTATGTAAGAAATTGCGTAATATATAATGAAATTTAGGCACGTCCGTGATATGAAATTATGGGGTTCTTGAGATTATGTAAGAAATTGCGTAATATATAATGAAATTTAGGCACGTCAGTGACATGAAATTATAGGGTACTTGAGATTATGTAAGTAATTGCGTAATATATTAGGAAATTTAGGGACGTCCGTGATATGAATATATGGGGAGTACTTGAGATTATGTAAGAAATTGCGTAATATATAATGAAATTTAGGCACGTCACTGATATGAAATTATGGGGTACTTGAGATTATGTAAGAAATTGCGTATATATATATGAAATTTAGGCACGTCCCTGATATGGAATATATGGGGTACTTGAGTTTATGTAAGTAATTGCGTAATATATTATGAAATTTAGGGACGCCCTGATATGAAAATTATGGGGTACTTGAGATTATGTAAGTAATTGCGTAATATATTATGAAATTTAGGGACGTCTGTGATATGAATATATGGGGTACTTGAGATTATGTAAGTAATTGCGTAATATAT
Organism: Octopus sinensis; assembly: GCF_006345805.1. Taxonomy (NCBI): domain Eukaryota; kingdom Metazoa; phylum Mollusca; class Cephalopoda; order Octopoda; family Octopodidae; genus Octopus; species Octopus sinensis. The sequence continues at coordinate 1,428 of NW_021830962.1, read as the reverse complement.
TAGGAAATTTAGGTACGCCTGTGATATGAATATATGGGGAGTACTTGAGATTATGTAAGAAATAGCGTAATATATTATGAAATTTAGGGACGCCTGTGATATGAATATATGGGGAGTACTTGAGATTATGTAAGAAATTGCGTAATATATAATGAAATTTAGGCACGTCCGTGATATGAAATTATGGCGTACTTGAGATTATGTAAGAAATTGCGTAATATATTAGGAAATTTAGGTACGCCTGTGATATGAATATATGGGGAGTACTTGAGATTATGTAAGAAATTGCGTAATATATTATGAAATTTAGGGACGTCCCTGATATGAATATATGGGGTACTTGAGATTATGTAAGAAATTGTGTAATATATAATGAAATTTAGGCACGTCAGTGATATGAAATTATGGGGTACTTGAGATTATGTAAGTAATTGCGTAATATATTATGAAATTTAGGGACGCATGTGATATGAATATATGGGGAGTACTTGAGATTATGTAAGAAATTGCGTTATATATAATGAAATTTAGGCACGTCAGTGATATGAATATATGGGGAGTACTTGAGATTATGTAAGAAATTGCGTAATATATTATGAAATTTAGGGACGTCCCTGATATGAATATATGGGGTACTTGAGATTATGTAAGTAATTGCGTAATATATTATGAAATTTAGGGACGTCCCTGATATGAATATATGGGGTACTTGAGATTATGTAAGTAATTGCGTAATATATTATGAAATTTAGGGACGCATGTGATATGAATATATGGGGTACTTGAGATTATGTAAGAAATTGTGTAATATATAATGAAATTTAGGCACGTCAGTGATATGAAATTATGGGGTACTTGAGATTATATAAGTAATTGCGTAATATATTATGAAATTTAGGGACGTATGTGATATGAATATATGGGGAGTACTTGAGATTATGTAAGAAATTGCGTAATATATAATGAAATTTAGGGACGTCCCTGATATGAATATATGGGGTACTTGAGATTATGTAAGTAATTGCGTAATATATTATGAAATTTAGGGACGCCTGTGATATGAATATATGGGGAGTACTTGAGATTATGTAAGAAATTGCGTAATATATTATGAAATTTAGGCACGTCCCTGATATGAAATTATGGCGTACTTGAGATTATGTAAGAAATTGCGTAATATATTAGGAAATTTAGGTACGCCTGTGATATGAATATATGGGGAGTTCTTGAGATTATGTAAGAAATTGCGTAATATATTATGAAATTTAGGGACGTCCCTGATATGAATATATGGGGTACTTGAGATTATGTAAGAAATTGTGTAATATATAATGAAATTTAGGCACGTCAGTGATATGAAATTATGGGGTACTTGAGATTATGTAAGTAATTGCGTAATATATTATGAAATTTAGGGACGTATGTGAT
>NW_021830961.1:0-3774 GCF_006345805.1 Octopus sinensis | reverse complement strand
CAGGAATGGACATATTCTATCTCTCTCTTCTCTCTTCTCTTCAATGAAAATATTTCTCCAGCGTTTGCTATTTTACCCTCGTTCTGGTCTAACGACCCTCCATGTTTGTTTTCGTTCGGTTTCCTTGTATGTCTCCACTGTCCTGTTTTTGTTCACAACTTTGACCCTCCATAAGTCTAAAATTATTATTTTGGCACTCGAAGATTCATATTGTCGTTCAATGCTCGAAATGAGGAATAGATAGACAGCCGACAATTACTGAAGAGTCGTTCTTTGTGTTACTGTCCGGTTTTCCATTTGTTTCTCTCGCTGTTTGCGCATGAATATATTGTATCGTATTTCATGTTGCTTACTGCTGTGTGACGTCCTGTACCTATATATATATATATATATATATAGATATATATATATATATATATATATATATATATATATATACAGTCTTTGAGATCTATAGTTATCCATGCAAATCTGCCAGAAGTAATATCAAGATGAAAGAAGGTTCTTAATCATTCATGCATGTCTCCCTCTTCAGCGTATAGATAGAAAAAACGGAACCAAGAGGCAACGTTCTAAGCATCTTGTCATCCATGTCGCTGTCACGTAATCCTTGCAATGTTTGCGCGTCGAAGCAGAACGCTTCTAGGAAGATATAAGACCCAGCGAAATTGCAGAAGACTTACAAATACATATCTGTTCCAAATTTTTTGTCGATGAGAGAGTCTCTATATGGTGACTCGACTAGCTAAAAGGAGCCGCTATATCTTCCTCAAAATATACCTCACCACCTAAAACATTTGTTCTCAACCGGGACCCATATGTCTTCTGAGGGTCCATATAAGACTTTTGGGGCTCCATACAACAAAATAGGGAATTGGGGCCAGGAAAAATTTTGCTTTAGATGTATGAATTAGTGCGTATTTCAAGAAAAGTTAGGTTTCTTTCTCTAACATTTTACGCAGTTCAACCTACACAAGCTGATGTGTAAAAAACAAAACAGAATTTTTGAAAGAAGTATCTCTAAAACTAATTTTTAAACATTGAATTGGGATCCATTGGGATAAAATAGTAATCAAAGGGTTCCATAGATGAAATATGGTTGAAAACTCCTGGCCCAAAAGAACGTTTCATTGGAGAATGTATTCCCTTGCATACAAATGGATATAAATAGTCATGACTCACCAGGGCCAGCCTGGGTCAAACAATGATAGCGGTAAAAAATGCTTTGAATAACAAAATGGCTACGATTGAATAGGTTGTTATGTAGCGAGTCAAAGCAAGATAATGAGTATTTGTTGCATTGGTACAAGGTCAGATATTTCAGGAGAAGTGTTATTGACTCAGTCGATAGGCTTCAGTACATTATCACATGAAGGTGTGGCAAACACTTATAATACACTAACTTCCACAAGTGTATTACTGAACAGCAAAATGCTATGAAACATTTTGTTGGAAGAACTGAAGCATGGAAGTATTATAGTTAACAAGACGTGTGCTAGCTTCTCTCAAGTTACCATAGAAAATTGCATGTTAGGAAGGGAGTAACGCAACTGAGTTTTGCCAAAATCAAGTTTTCTTATTCTGTCATGGAAAGCTCCATTGACAGAACGTGGGAAGATTCCATTATCTCATGAAAATTACCAAACAACCTCGGCAGACACGTTAAACGAAATCTCCTTTATGAGGCGAGACAGGATATATGCATCGCCTTCAAAGTACAGGACACGGCAAAAATGCAAGACACACTTGTTCATAAATTAGTCTCTTGATATTAGGGAAAAGGAAATACAAATGTTATTGTCAGTTGATCTCCAGTTTTTTACCACTTACGTAGTCAGACGGTGAGTGTTGATGAAAAATGCTGTCGTTATATGCTCGGGTGGATCACCAGAGATATACGAGTCTTCATGACCGTGCAAGACAACAAAACATATTAAAACTGAGTCCTGTAGTGAGTATTAAGAGGAAGGTCTGAAAACTTAATATCCAGACTAGCAAGCCCCGGTGCTATTCGTATGATTGTTTAAAAAGCATGTAACGGATATCTACCCCCAAACGCAAAAGAATACAAAGCAAGAACAAACTATGGTGTTCATTGGCCTTAAAGTGGTAGCGAGTAGAGCCCTGGAGTCGTTATAAAGGAATATTGCCCCGTACTCATTGCTTGGAATTAACTAAAAGACCCCCAAAGCTTCCTTTCCTTGCTTAAACCGGTGAAGACAATAAAAACAGCTAAAACAAGAACAACACTAACGGAAACTAAAGGAACAGGAAGTAGTACCGCCTCAAGCATTTATAAAGACAAAGACGAGGCGAAGACCCAATGCGATCGGCAGACTTAAAACAAAAACAGAAAGAGAACGAAAGGGACCCCGAGAAAACAATAAAAAAGAAACAAAATGTGCAAAGAGAAGTAAACATCCAGTATGGAGAACACAGTTTTCATGAGGTACAACTAATCTCTTTTAAAGAGGTGCCCATCTTCCGTGGAGAAAAACTTACCTTCGGCAAGAAGAGGAGGTCATTTTGTGCAAACAGCATATACAAATGAAAAAAGTTGAAGAAGCAAAATAAGGCTCAATGTAATGCAAAACCAGGCAGAGATGATGAGGTCTGCTTTGTCAACGATGCACGGGGCATTTATCTTTATCATTATCACCATCACCACCACTACCATTGTTATCATCATCATTATTATTTCCATTTATTAAAAGATTTTCCTATATGTTCTTTACTTTCAGCTTTTGATTTGTACTTGAGATAATCATAAATATGTGGTTGTTGAAGGAAATATTTCGGTAGCAGCTTGGTGAATAGGTCATATTCTACAGGTCTTTAAATAGATTCGGCAGGTCAGCTATGGAGACAAAATAATCTTCGCACCCTTTGGGTCAACAGAGGTCAAATGTGTTTACTACTACCAGTGACCACTGAGAGCGTTCCTCCATTATTTATTATTATTATTATTATTATTATTATTATTATTATTATTATTATTATTATTATTATTATTATTATTATTATTATAAAGGTCGTGAGCTGGCAGAATCGTTAGCACGCTGATAAAAATGCTTAACATGATTTCAGCTGCCTTTACGTTTTGATTTCAAATCCAGCCGAGGTCGACTTTGCCTTTTATCCTTTCGGGGTCGATAAATTAAGTACCTGTGAAATACTGGAGTCAATGTAATCGACTTATCCCCTCCCCAATATGGCTGCACTTGTGGCAAAATTTGATACCTTTATTATTATTATTCTTATTGTTAAGGCAGCGAGTTGGTAGAATCGTTTGCACGCCAGGCGAAATGCTTAGCGGTGTTCAAATTCCGCCAAGGTTGATTTTGCCTTTCATCCTTTCGGGGTGTCAATAAAATAAGTACCAGTTACACACTGGGGTCGATGTAATCGACTAGCTTCCTCCCCACAAATGTCATGCCTTGTGTGTATAATAGAAAGGATTATTGTTGTTGTTGCTGTTGTTGTTAAGGCAGCGAGTAGGTAGAATCGTTTGCACGCCGGGCAAAATGCTTAGTAGCGTTTCGTCTGCCTTTACGCTGTGAGTTCAAATTTCGCAGAGGTCGACTTTGTCTTTCGTCATTTCGATGTCGATAAAATAAGTACCTGTCGAGCACTGGAGCCGATGCAGTCAACTTATCCCCTCCCTTGAAATTATTGGCCTTGTGCCAAAATTTGGAACCGTTATTGCCTTTTTTTTTCTTTCTTTTTTTTTTTGTTATTCAGACTGAAGGGTATCATTAGTGACCGATATTTTAT
>NW_021830959.1:0-3874 GCF_006345805.1 Octopus sinensis | reverse complement strand
CTGAGCTTGGAAAGTTGCTGAAGGAGACCCCTACACAAGCAACACCATCGCAGCGACACTGAAAACTGATGAGTTTCCCAGATAGAGGGGAAGAAACGCTAATTCCTCCGTTCCTATGTTCTAATTAGACAGCACATAGATACCATTGACGCCATTCTAGGAACTAACTTCACCAAGGATGACAAAAAAGGATGGTGAAAACCTCCAGGGCCCAGTGGTCTCTCAAAAGAACAAAACCAAAGAAACGAGCGAGAGGCCCGCAAACGAGAAAAACAAAAACAACAAAAATTATTCCTCAAAATAAAGACCATTATTTTTCAAGACTTTCTACGAACTTTTGGGACAACCTTATATAGAGAATGCAGAAATATACATACCATAATATGTTTTCATACGCTCAGACAGAAAAGAAAGGACACGTAGTGGAGTTGCTGTGTACATCCGAGAGGACCTCACGCCCCAGGTCCTGCTGTCATATTCAAATTCAGTGTGTGACTCTGCAATGGTACACATATTAGCATTTAATGTTGTCATATGTACTACATATCGCCTACCGGATATTCCAAATCGTACAGGTAAGTTTGAAAACTGCATAGCAAAGATAGAAGTTCCCACCAACCTGGAACAACACATCGGCATATTTATTTTGGGTGACTTTTACTTCTCTAATGTGGGATGGCCTGGAGTCAGATGCTCTCAGGCATGACACAGCCAACAAGCATAGGCGGAGTCCCTGCTCCACCTTACCACTGCTTCATTCATGGAACAAATTGTGCTACAACCAACCAGGACAAATAATATAAAGGGCACATAATATAGAGGGCAAATAATATACAGGGTAAATAATTTACAAACAATATGGACATTATCCATAATACTGAAGTGACACCGAAGCTGGTCGCGGCTCACAACATAACAGAGTTGTCTATGTATGGAACAAAAGCACCTACAGATGTACAGCCTATACGAAGCACCTAAAATCTCTCCAAACTGAATTTTCATAAAGCAAACTAGAAGTTGATTGAGAAAGAGATCCTCAAACAGGATTGGCCTAAATGTCTCTCCACACCAGATATTGACATGAAACACAAACATTTCATGTCCATAATGCAAACATGTGACAAACCTATCCCAGAGCACAAGGCCAACATACACGAAAACAGGATCCCTAGGCAAAGGAAGATTCTTCTGAGGCGACGAACAGATTGTGAACCACCCGAACATCCCAAAAGTGGTGAGAAGTCTCATCTGGAGAGAACGCTGTTGGAGATTGAGAAAAGGCTGCCTCAATCTCACGAAAAGGAGAGAGCAGGTAAAGAAACTGGGGTTATAATATCAAGTCGAAGAACCCTAAAACTTTCTTTAAGTTTGCCAAAGAAACAGCCTCAGTACGCCACAGGAAACCCAAAAAGTGAAATACTGAACGAACAGTTCTGCACTTTTGGGACACAGGCAAAAGAGGCGAAAACTGATTACATCAAGCACTCCGTCGGTTACGACGACGAGGGTTCCGGTTGATCCGAATCAACGGAACAGCCTGCTCGTGAAATTAACGTGCAAGTGGCTGAGCACTCCACAGACACGTGTACCCTTAACGTAGTTCTCGGGGATATTCAGCGTGACACAGATAGTGACAAGGCCGGCCCTTTGAAATACAGGTAAAACAGAAACAGGAAGTAAGAGTGAGAGAAAGTTGTGGTGAAAGAGTACAGCAGGGATCACCACCATCCACTGCCGGAGATCGTGGAGGCTTTTAGGTGTTTTCGCTCAATAAATACTCACAACGCCCGGTCTGGGAATCGAAACCGCGATCCTATGACCGCGAGTCCGCTGCCCTAACCACTGGGCCATTGCGCCTCCACTGAAGATGTAACACTGACCAAAGATGAATTTGACACAAACTCAGCTGCTGGCTTTGATGGATTTCCAGCGGTCCCTCTCAAATCGTGCAAACAACCCCTTGCAAATCCACTGCAGCTTTTTTTCAGAGCCTTCTTGCAAATTGTAAGCTTCCAGATAAACTGAAGGAAGGGATAATATGCCCTATCCATAAGGGTGGACGCAGAGCAGATGCTAAAAATTATAGGCCTATCTCTCTGACCTCACACATCAGAGAAAAGGAGACAATGATGGTCTTTTGGAAGGCATAGTCCTCAGCAGCTTGGTCCCAACTATAGTCACCACACAGTATAAAATTAACGGCCGGAACTCGAAGCAATTCAATGAAGCTACACAAAAAGAATCGTCTCACTGCAACATATCAGCTACTGGAAAAGAGTGAACGAATCAAAACTCTTCTCACTTGAACGAAGGTCGGAAAGATATGCAGTTATATACAACTGGAAAATCCTGGAAGGCCTCATGCCAAACATCAGCATGGAAAGTTACACAAACAGCTGATGGGGGCGACACTGCATAGTGCGAAAGATCCCAGGATCAGCATCCAAATCATCATCATCATTGTTCGACCGTGGTCGAGAAAATGGAATTTACCATGCTACGCCAGACTTCACGGTCCATCATAGCATTACGGAAGTCCTGTTGCGGGCTGCCTGTATCCCTGGAGATTACATCAGGGTTGGAGAGTGTGCGCCCTCTGGCATCGCGACCGTGGCCGAGACAATGGAATTTACCATGCTACGCCAGACTTCACGGTCCATCATAGCATTACGGAGGTCCTGTTGCTGGATGCCTGTATCCCTGGAGATTACATCAGGGTTGGAGAGTGTGCGCCCTCTGGTATCGCGACCGTGGCCGAGACAATGGAATTTACCATGCTACGCCAGACTTCACGGTCCATCATAGCATTACGGAGGTCCTGTTGCTGGATGCCTGTATCCCTGGAGATTACATCAGGGTTGGAGAGTGTGCGCCCTCTGGTATCGCGACCGTGGCCGAGACAATGGAATTTACCATGCTACGCCAGACTTCACGGTCCATCATAGCATTACGGAGGTCCTGTTGCTGGATGCCTGTATCCCTGGAGATTACATCAGGGTAGGAGAGTGTGCGCTCTCTGGTATCACAAGCAGATGGCTTCCAGAGGAAAAGAGTAGAAATTGCCTCGTTTTCAGCTCTACAACAATGTCCAGCAAACTGGACTCTCCTACCTTTCACAAGAGATGACACAGGTGGTAGTTTCCCATATATTTGCATTTTGGTTGGATGGCGCTTCCACGAGAGATTTTGAGCTCTCATAAGGAGGCGAGTGTAGGTTCAATCCAACCGCCTCTCAAGCTTCTTTGATAACGTCCAGGTTTCTGAGCCATATAGTAGAATTGGTTCGACTGTGGCTTTGAATATTTCAAGTTTGAAGTCTCTACTTCATCTTAATACAGGACCAGATACTGCAACAGCTTGGGTTTCAAGGGCCCATGGCTCTTCAATATCCTTATAAAATGCTTGCGAAACCTGCAAAACTGGATCTTCTTCTGTCAAGGCTTCCCGATGAGGCAAACTCATGGCAGAAAACACAGCTGAGGGAAGCAGAATCAAACATCCTCATCACAAATAGCCACATTTCAGAGAAGATTTCAAGTAATGGTGTCGTGCAAGTCAACGGTTGTGCCTCAGCATGGCCGTAGTTTTGAAGCTGAAACAATTTTAAAATTTTATGCATAGTGGCTGTGTGGTAAGTAGCTTGCTAACCAACCACATGGTTCCGGCTTCAGTCCCACTGCGTGGCACCTTGGGCAAGTGTCTTCTACTGTAGCCTCGGGCCGACCAAGCCTTGTGAGTGGATTTGGTAGACGGAAACTGAAAGAAGCCTGTCGTATATATGTATTAATATATATATATATGTATGTGTGTGTATGTGTTTGGTGTGTCTGTGTTTGTCCCCCTAGCATTGCTTGACAACCGATGCTGGTGTGTT
>NW_021830957.1:2500-4045 GCF_006345805.1 Octopus sinensis | reverse complement strand
TATATATATATATATATGTATATATGTTTGTGTATATGTATGTATATTTGTAGAGTGTAATATAAATACATACACAAGAACACAAAATCTTACAGATGTGTGTCAGTGTGTGTATATATATATATATATATATATTATATATGTATATATACCACACCACACACACACATATGTATACTGATGTATATATAGTTACACATCACTCATAAAAATATTATATATTCTTATGTTCTACATACACGAACGCAAGCACAAGGCCACACACGTTGATATATGTGACATACGTCAAGGAGATTTAAATAAGAGCGAAACATGACCATTGCATTCATCGGTTGAACTGAAAGTCCAGATTCTCTGAATTGGCTATAATGTAGAGAAATTTCAATCGTTTGATCTTGTTGCGGTTATATCCCTTGTTTGATTTTAGAATTTGCTCTCATCTATACAGTTTTGTCCACAAACCACTTGGAAAAATCTTAATAAAGCCAGATTTGATCATGAAAGAAGCTACGATGTATGTATGTATGAATAGACGGATGGATATAGATTACTGCGTGGGTGTGACTTACACGTTAGCATGTATATATACACCTTTATTACATATCAATATGTATGTTTGTGTGTTTCATGGACATCGAACCTCCACCAACAATTCTGCCCATATGTCTGTACACACCACTGAATGCAGTGTATGCTAGAAGGTTTGCTAATCCAACGGAGGCCTCAAAAGACATTTTAAGATCCACAATGAGCAGAACTTATCTGCAGCTCTCTGTGGTCCAAATGGGAGGTGCAATCTATGTGGGTGTCTTTTCAAAACATTGTCTGGTTTTAAAAGCCATATCAGATGCTAAGATGGTTCTAAGGTTTAGGTACAGTAGGTAGTCAAAATCTGCATGAGGAGTAGACAACCACCACCTCCACTTTGCTCCGGAATAATCATTTAAAGACGATTTTGTTGATTAAAATTTGTTGAAAAAAATCTGCAATAATTATACACCAACCCAGTATATATATATATATATATATATATATATATATACTAAACTGGATCTCTTCTTGTCGGGGGTCCCAGATGAACCTACCTACGACAGGAGACACAGATGCGGGCAGCGGCATCGAACCCCCTTGTTGATCAAGTGCCACGTATCAGGTGGATTCACATATTAGTGTAGCTCATTCAGCGGTGGTGCCCCAGCATGGCCGCGGCCTTCGGGCTAAAACATTTTAAAAACGATTTTAAGGATTTATATATAATATATATATATTATATATATATATTTATATATATGTGTGTGTGTTGTGGTGTGTGTATGTGTGTGTGTATTACATACATTTCTTTTCTCTTCTTGTTTCTCTCCTTGTTTTTTTTCTGTGTATCTTTCTGATGAAGGGCGTAGGCTCGAAACGTAAAAGACTTTTTCTATTCCTGAGCGTTATACTAATACATTTGTTTCTTCTTTGTACTTCACCTGCCTTCGTCGTTTGTTTATTTTCGTAACCTTCCATCTATATATATATATATATATATATTATATATATATA
>NW_021830956.1:0-3975 GCF_006345805.1 Octopus sinensis | reverse complement strand
CAACATCGATAGTAATACAGATGACATAATAAAATTACAGCTAAACATCACACCAGCACATCCACATATATACCTATCTACATGTTTGTATGTAAGCGTATGTGTGTTTGCACGTTCTATTCGCTGAGGCATTCGGGACATCATACTAAAAACCTTCATCTCTTGTATATATGGACAGAGTCGATATAGCGGAATGCCTCTTTCTCCAAGCTATACCTCGAGGATGTGATTCACTACTGAAAGCCATTCATTTAACAGTGTTGTTACGGCAGCTTACAGCAATGGGGTGAACTGGTAGTGCATATTTATAACTTGGTGCACTTAATTACTTGAGTTGTTACTGTGTAACAGTGTATAGACCCATGTTTAAAAGCGTCCTAAATCATAACCATCTCTTTTTTCTCTGCTTACATACATATAATGCACGCGCATCATCCTGTGAAGCATCTAGACACATCATCAGTGATGTGTTCCTGGAGTCATCAGGAGTTTCGGGTCTTTCAACATCAGACATCCTCACCCAGGCAACCCAACGAAGGGCTGATCAAGACCCAACTTTGTCCAGTTAGCACCACACCTGGTAGCACTGCTCCATATAGGGCTCGCACTTCCTGAGCCACAGCCACCTTGAGGCACCTTCTGCTGACTCCACAGCCAACTTGATGCCTTCCGCTTACTGGCCCTCGTTATGTCCAGGATGTTGTAAGCTTTCCAGAGAGGTTGGTCTTCAAAATCTCAGCATTCCACCGCGTGAGGAACACACCTTGGTTGCCTACTATTGCATTAGCATAGTTCCACCAGCTCTGTATGTTCCCTTCTTTCATTACCATTTGATTCCGAAATGGAGTGTTCTGACAGAGCCATACATACATACATACATACATACATACATACATACATATACATACATACATACATAATACATACATACATATATGTGTGCATGTATGTATGTCATTATTCAGTTTTATTTCAAGATTCCTTGCCAATAGAGAATGATCTGGTTTCTAGCCTAGATCCAAGGTTCCTTCATTAGAATATCAACATCAATAAGGTATTTTTGCATGTATGTATATGTGCAGATTTGTATGATAAACTATTGAGAAATCTACAGTTACTCTATCCAGATTACAAGTTCAGGTATATACTTGTAATTATTGGGGCACTGAGATATGTATCACACTACTTAAATACCAATCTTGAGAAATTAGGCTGCTCAAAAATAAAAAGGAGTGAGCTGATTCGAAGACTACAGATCCAAGAGGGCATAGTTGAGAAAACCCTACAATTGCAAGTTTTCCTACATGCTCCGTGGTTGGAGTTTACTGCTAGTTGGTTCATTGTGAAAAGTATTTGTAGAAATTTTCAGTTAAAAATACCCATTATTCCGAAGGTTATAAGAAAACAAAACCGACTCGTGTGAATTTTCTGTAACTCCTCACCCCACTTCATTGAAAAATATTCTTCACAACAAATACCGATATAATCTGAATCTACACAATCTGATATATATTTGTAGAAAATTTCATTTAAAAAATCCATTTTTCTGGAAGTTATGAGGGAACAAAGTCGGTGGTGCACATTTGTATGTATGCCCATTGCTTTAACATAAGTAATACTAAGGTTACATTGCTATTATATATCTACATATCAGCTTGCTTCATTTGATTTTTATTTTGTATGTAACAATATGTAATTATATAACTGCATGTTATATATAAACAAAGAATATACTTCTTTCTTTCGGTTCGCATCAAAAGGGCGACAACAATGTTGAATGAGAGGGACTGAATTTTTCACTACACAAACGTAAATAGGATAACGGTGTATGTGTATATATGTGTGTGTATGTGTTTGTGTGTGTGTATGTGCGTGTGTCTATAAGTGTGTGTCTATGTACACACACACACACAAATTTATTGGCAGTATTTAGGTTGCAATTTTTCATTGCTTTATAAATGCCCGTTCTTTTAACATAATTGCATTTCATTTAATTGCTCTAACGCATTGATGTTCCAGCTTCACTCATATTGCATGCCTTGCTAGCGTTCTTCCCACGTGCATGCCATATGCATATATACACCTATACACTTTAAGAGCATGCGATACAATTATATCAAACCAATGTAAAGCATGCTATCTTAAAGATAACGTGATCGCGCCAGTATATATATAGGTGTGTATATATATATATATATATATATATATATATAGATATATAATATATATTACGTATATATATGTATGGTCTCTATATATATATGTATGTATATATATATATATATATATAGTATATATATATACTAGATATATATAGATATTATATATATATATATATATATATATATATATATGTATATATATATATGTATATATAATTATATATTCATATATATATAATATATATATATATATTATATATATATATATATATATTATATATATATATATATATATATATATAGATATTATATATATATATAATGGAGTTTAAACACAGGTGTTATTCAAATTCTTTTACTTCCGATACATGTTTCGAAGATATCACTGGGTTATTCCAAAGAATAAAATGGTGTAAAACAATTGTAATCTTCTCTTCAGGGAAGTGAAGAAGAAAACGAAAAACTCTCCATAAGACATTTTAACAGAAAATGATGGATATGTATAGTGATTAACTGAACGCTATTAATATGTTTCAAAAAAAAGTTATAGGATATAACGTCAGAAGTAGCCTATAGAAAGAGGAGGGATAAATTAAAGAAAAACTTAATAAATGATAAGTATATGACTATATGTACATTAAATAAAACTATATAGACTAGGAAAATATATATATTTAGTAAATACGAAATGTAAGAAGAAAATTAATGTTTAAATTATATATAATGATAGAAATCACTTATATGAACTAAAGGTGTGTTTCTGCCAACAACGAGAAAATACACACATCTATCTATCTATCTATATATCTATCTATCTATATATATATATATATATATATATAAATATTATATATATATATATATATATATAAGATATATATATATATATATATATCCATATATAATACTAATACAAAAGAAAAGGAGAGAAACAAACTTAGTTTGTTCATCAACTTACGGATGTTATGATGTTAGATTATTTATTCGCATTTCGCCTAGCATGCTAACTATTCTGCCAGTTCACGACCTTAATAATAATAATAATAATAATAATAATAATAATAATAATAATAATAATAATAATAATGATGATGATGATGAGGATGATGATGATGATAGTAAATACCTTGATGCAATACCTTGGCTTAACTCATTGGAAGTGTTATCATGTACATTGTTTTGTTTTGGTATAAAAGATGGGCTACAACAAATATTCTGCTCAATACCACAGATTTGCTTGTCAGTTGTTTGACCTAACCAGTTGACCATGTCCCTTAGTGACTGACGATATGTGCATCTCTGATCACGAGCAGAAGCAGTGGGGGAGCATCATAGCCGTGTGTTGAAAGGAATTCTTGGAAGTTTGAAAAATTCACCCTTGGAAACATGAATGTTCCTTTCATCATCCTTATTCAGGGACCTTTTGAGCAAGATGGGCTACTGGACCTGAAGTGAATTCTGAGCCCCACCTGCAAGGTCATGCGATGTTTCTCTTGATATGAAGCCACTATGTTGGGCACAAATGGTTGTGATGATGCTTGTGCCTGGTGTACCCTTGTCAGACGGGTAGCCATGACGGGTATATTGGTTTTCATATATTTCTACTCCAGCGGCGTATTGATGTTGTGTACTGCTCTCTTACTCAGTAATGATAATGGTGATGATGATGGTGATGATGGTGGTGGTTGTGGTGGTGGTGGTGGTGGTGGTGGTGGTGGTGGTGTGTGTGTGTGTGTGTGTGTGTGTGGTATTACGTGTGAATATGAAACTGTGTGGAGGCGCGTGGCTTAGTGGTTAGGGTGTCAGTCAGTAT
>NW_021830955.1:0-3986 GCF_006345805.1 Octopus sinensis | reverse complement strand
AACAGACGGATAAGTCACGTTACTAGTATTCTGGTTTGAGCCAGACCTTCAAATGGAGAAGAACTGGAATGAGGTGACTACAACTTATTAAAATAATCTACTACTCAAATATATATAAAATACAATCTCATTAAATAAAAAGACAGGCAAGTAACCAATGTTTCTCAATGATTATTAAATTTATGTGGAGGTGCAATGGCCCAGTGGTTAGGGCAGCGGACTCGCGGTCATAGGATCGCGGTTTCGCTTCCCAGACCGGGCGTTGTGAGTGTTTATTGAGCGAAAACACCTAAAGCTCCACGAGGCTCCGGCAGGGGATGGTGGTGATCCCTGCTGTACTCTTTCACCACAACTTTCTCTCACTCTTACTTCCTGTTTCTATTGTACCTGTATTTCAAAAGGCCGACCTTGTCTCTCTCTGTGTCACGCTGAATATCCCCGAGAACTACGTTAAGGGTACACGTGTCTGTGGAGTGCTCAGCCACTTCCACGTTAATTTCACGAGCAGGCTGTTCCGTTGATTCGGATCAACCGGAACCCTCGTCGTCGTAACCGACGGAGTGCTTCCATTAAATTTATACAACGGCAGATTTTTCATCGAATCAATGGAATTTTGTCAGTAGTTAGCGACAACAGTACTGTTAGAATTTATACAAACGGCATATAATAAAATTTGAAATATAAAATGGTGAAAGAACAACTTATACACTTTTAAATAGCTTCAATTATTCTACCACGATATGTACGTGAAGTATATGTGTGCGTATGTGTGTGAATCTGTGAGAGAGAGAGTGTGTGTGTGTATGTGTGTGTGTGTTTGTGTGCATGTGTGTGTCTGTGTGTGGGCGTGCGTGTCTGTAGATGTAAATGTGGTATATATATGCATATGTGTGGGTCGTGCTAAAGTTTATAGAATGTATATATATAGATATATATATATATATATATATATATTATATATATAATATATATATATATACATATATATATATATATATATATATATATATAGGTACACACATGAACATGTGGACACATATGTAGATCTTATTTTCTAAGTCATAGAGCATATTTAAAGAATAAAGTCTGTCAATGATATTTCCATAGTATAGAAATTAAATACTTTTAAATGGCTAACTTTCTTTATTAGCTTCTATGGAATTATTATTTCAATCTTGGCTTTTGAATCAGTAATCGAAATTCTTGATATTTCAACTTAATTGTATATGTTTTACTTTTTTAAACTTCATTTCACATCTAGGAACACATTTCGAATTCGGTTCATTTTCACATTGGTACAGCAAAACAGAGTGACTCTAACGACAAAATACATTACTCTTTTACTCTTTTACTTGTTTCAGTCATTTGACTGTGGCCATGCTGGAGCACCGCCTTTAGTCGAGTAAATCGACCCCAGGACTTATTCTTTGTAAGCCTAGTACTTATTCTATCGGTCTCTTTTGCCGAACCGCTAAGTTACAGGGACGTGAACACACCATCATCGGTTGTCAAGCGATGTTGGAGGAGGGGGGGCAAACACAGACACACAAACACACACACAAATATATATATATATATACATATATACGACGGGCTTCTTTCAGTTTCCGTCTACTAAATCCACTCACAAGGCTTTAGTCGGCCCGAGGCTATAGTAGAAGACATTTGCCCAAAGTTCCACGCAGTGGGACTGAACCCGGGACCATGTGGTTGGTAAGCCACCTACTTACCACACAGCCACTCCCCAACAAAAGTTTACTACTATTCAGTGGTACCGCAGCATGGCTGCAGTCAAATGACTAAAACAAGTAAAACAAATAAAAGAAGGAACAGAAAAAAAAAACAGAATTATATAATACTTTCCCACCTATAGAGTACATGCTTTAACGTTGCTCAAGTTTAACTAATCCTAAAAATACTTATTTCTCCGTTATCCATACATGATCGTAAAGAGGTAAACGAAAGCTGCACTTGTATCAACAACTAAGTTGGTTTATTTGTCAATATATACGGAAGAAACATTTACTCTATGCATATGCAGTATAATTATAAACGAGTGTGGTGTTTACCTTTCTATATATTTTACCTTTTATCGTTTTCTTGTTTCATTCATTTGACTGCGACCATGCTGGAGCATCCTCATGAAAGGTTTTAGTCGAACAAATCGACGCTAGGACTTATTCTTTTAATCCTGATACTTATTCTATCGTTGTCTTTTGCCGAACTGCTAGATTCGGGACGTAAGCACACTAACATCGCTTGTCAAGCGATGGTGAAGGACAAACACAAACACACAGCCACAAACAAACACATACACACACACACACAATATATATATATATATATATATATATATATATATATATATATACACACACACACACACACACTCATACACACACACTTATACGATGGTCTTCCGTCAGTATCCATCTACCAAATCCATTCACAAGTCTTTGATCAGCCGGAAGCTATATTAGAAGATAAGCCCAAGGTGTCACGCAGTGAGACTGAACCCAGGACTATGTAGTTTGGAAGCAAGCTTTTTACCGTACAACCATGCCGGCAGTAAACGAGGAAACTGGAGATATCCGTAAGTGCAACAATTGCTTCTCCGCTGCAATCGGGAATTTACTTGCATGTATAAGCAGAATAGACCTTAATTTATTCCTTGATAATGTTTTTACAGAGCAGCCGCCCGCTATGACCTGGATTGGCGTTAATAAGTAAATTACATGAATTTTTTCTTACCACCCCTAACATGAAGGCTTCAATATGCAAAAAGTAAGCGTGTTTACTTCCAGCATAATATAGACATTACTAAAAATATTATTTATTTTCTTAATAATTACAGTGCCAATGTTATTTTATAAATCATAGTATATAGCTTTAAAATCTCCCTTACAGTTGAGAGAAAATTATAGGAGTTATATGCGGCTAAATGAATTTCCCTTTAAAACGAATTTCGCAGAGGTCAAACACTATTTTGTTTAAATCATGTTATTTAAGATGGTTGTCATATTATCGAATGTATCTGCCTACATTACAGCTTCTAGAATGTATGATTCGTGCCTTTGGGGGGAAAATGTAATTTTATTGCAGATTTTACAATATTTTACGAAAGACCAGAATTTCTACAAACTGCCATTATCTTCGGAGTTATACGGCTTAAGTATACATTAAAATATTCCTGCCTCAGTGTGATACCTCCACAGATATTTTATGGAGAGATGACAGGAGTTCAAGCAGTCCTGAAATTTGAGCTAAATACACAGCTTCAATATGTTAAACTGGAATATCAGTGAGATAAAGAAAATTGACAGGAAAATTCGTAAATTGTTGACTTGCAATAAAATATACAACGCAAAGTCAGTCACGGATCGTCTTTACCATCCCAGAGCCCAAGGAGGTCAAGACTTTATCCAATTTAAAATATCTTACGAAATCACCACAATTGGACTGGCCAAATCCCTTGAAACATCTAACCACTAGATGCTAAAACTCGTGGAAAATCACAAGAGGCGTAAGAAGCTTCATTCTGTCACGAAGGAGAGCGAAAAATTTGTCACTGATTTCATGGAAGATACCCAGCTTGAACATCCTGAAGGGTGTGTGCCAACTGTTGTTGCAAAAAAAGTAAAATTAATGTCAAACAAAAGTCTATGAACAATTGGCTAGTAGGTGGAAGTAGACAAATTTGCATGGCAAATATATATCTGTATATATATATATATATATATGTGTGTGTGTGTGTGTGTGTGTCTAGTAAGGAGCTTGCTTCCTAGCCACATGATTTTAGGATCAGTCACATTACGTGGCAACTTAGGCTAGCGCCTTGTACTACTTCATCGGGCCGACCAAAGCCTTCGAAGCGGATTTAAGAGATGAAATCTGAAAGAAGCGCGTCGTATATCTGTGTGTGTGTGTGAGAGAGAGAGTCTTGCGTGTGCCTTTGTCTTTCACCAATGCTTGACAATCGTTGTTGT
>NW_021830954.1:0-4031 GCF_006345805.1 Octopus sinensis | reverse complement strand
ATAATTCTTTATTCTTTGTTCTCTTCTCTATAATAATTATTTATTCTTTGTTCTCTTCTCTATAATAATTCTTTATTCTTTGTTCTGTTCTCTATAATAATTCTTTCTTGTTTGTTCTCTTCTCTATAATAATACTTTATTCTTTGTTCTCTTCTCTATAATAATTCTTTCTTGTTTGTTCTCTTTTCTATAATAATTCTTTATTCTTTGTTCTCTTCTCCATAATAATTCTTTCTTGTTTGTTCTCTTCTCTATAATAATTCTTTATTCTTTGTCTCTTCTCTATAATAATTCTTTCTTGTTTGTTCTCATCTCTATAATAATTCTTTCTTGTTTGTTCTCTCCTCTATAATAATTCTTTCTTGTTTGTTCTCATCTCTATAATAATTCTTTATTGTTTGTTCTGTTCTCTATAATAATTCTTTCTTGTTTGTTCTCTTCTGTATAATAATTCTTTATTCTTTGTTCTGTTCTCTATAATAATTCTTTCTTGTTTGTTCTCATCTCTATAATAATTCTTTCTTGTTTGTTCTGTTCTCTATAATAATTCTTTCTTGTTTGTTCTGTTCACTATAATAATTCTTTCTTGTTTGTTCTCATCTCTATAATAATTCTTTCTTGTTTGTTCTCTTCTCTATAATAATTCTTTCTTGTTTGTTCTCTTCTCTATAATAATTATTTCTTGTTTGTTCTCTTCTCTATAATAATTCTTTATTCTTTGTTCTGTTCTCTATAATAATTCTTTCTTGTTTGTTCTCATCTCTATAACAATTCTTTCTTGTTTGTTCTCTTCTCTATAATAATTCTTTCTTGTTTGTTCTCTTCTCTATAATAATGCGTTGTTGTTTCTTCTGTTCTCTATAAGAATGCTTTCTTGTTTTTTCTCTTCTCTATAATAATGCTTTCTTGTTTGTTCTCTTCTCTATAATAATTCTTTCTTGTTTGTTTTGTTCTCTAAAATAATACTTTATTATTTTTTCTCTTTTCTATAATAATGCTTTCTTGTTTGTACTGTTCTCTATAATAATTCTTTCTTGTTTGTTCTCTTCTCTATAATAATTCTTTATTCTTTTTTCTCTTCTCTATAATAATTCTTTCTTGTTTGTTCTCTTCTCTATAATAATTCTTTCTTGTTTGTTCTCATCTCTATAATAATTCTTTCTTGTTTGTTCTCTTCTCTATAATAATTCTTTATTCTTTGTTCTGTTCTCTATAATAATTCTTTATTCATTGTTCTCTTCTCTATAATAATTCTTTCTTGTTTTTTCTCTTCTCTATAATAATTATTTATTGTTTGTTCTGTTCTCTATAATAATTCTTTCTTGTTTGTTCTGTTCTCTATAATAATTCTTTCTTGTTTGTTCTCTTCTCTATAATAATTCTTTCTTGTTTGTTCTCTTCTCTATAATAATTCTTTCTTCTTTGTTCTCATCTCTATAATAATTCTTTCTTGTTTGTTCTCTTCTCTATAATAATTCTTTCTTGTTTGTTCTCATCTCTATAATAATTTTTAATTGTTTGTTCTCTTCTCTATAATAATTCTTTATTCTTTGTTCTCATCTCTATAATAATTCTTTATTTTTTGTTCTCTTCTCTATAATAATTCTTTCTTGTTTGTTCTCTTCTCTATAATAATTCTTTCTTGTTTGTTCTCATCTCTATAATAATTCTTCTTGTTTGTTCTTTTTTTTTTTTCTTCTCTATAATAATTCTTTATTCTTTGTTCTCTTCTATAATAATTCTTTCTTGTTTGTTCTCTTCTCTATAATATTCTTCTTGTTTGTTCTCATCTCTATAATAATTCTTTCTGTTTGTTTTTATTTTTTTTTCTTGTTTTTCTCTTCTCTATAATAATTCTTTCTTGTTGTTCTCTTCTCTGTAATAATTCTTTCTGTTTGTTTTGTCTTCTCTATAATCTTTCTTTCTTGTTTGTTCTCATCTCAATAATAATTCTTTCTGTTGTTCTCTTCTCTATAATAATTCTTTATTCTTTGTTATGTTCTCTATAATAATTCTTTCTTGTTTGTTCTCTTCTCTATAATAATTCTTCTTGTTGTTCTCTTCTCTATAATAATTCTTTTTATTTGTTCTCTCTCTATAATAATTCTTTCTTGTTTGTTCTGTTCTCTATAATAATTATTTCTTGTTTGTTCTCATCTCTATAATAATTCTTTCTTGTTTGTTCTCATCTATAATAATCTTCTTGTTTGTTCTCATCTTCTATATAATAATTCTTTCTTGTTTGTTCTCTTCTGTATAATAATTTCTTGTGTGTTCTCATCTCTATAATAATTCTTTCTTGTTTGTTCTCTTCTCTATAATAATTCTTTCTTGTTTGTTCTCTTCTCTATAATAATTCTTTCTTGTTTGTTCTCATCTCTATAATAATTCTTTCTTGTTTGTTCTCTTCTCTATAATAATTTTTCTTGTTTGTTCTCATCTCTATAATAATTCTTTCTTGTTTGTTCTCTTCTCTATAATAATTCTTTCTTGTTTGTTCTGTTCTCTATAATAATTTTTTCTTGTTTGTTCTGTTCTCTATAATAATTCTTTCTTGTTTGTTCTCATCTCTATAATAATTCTTTCTTGTTTGTTCTCTTCTCTATAATAATTCTTTCTTGTTTGTTCTCATCTCTATAATAAATTTTTCTTGTTTGTTCTCATCTCTATAATAATTCTTTCTTGTTTGTTCTCATCTCTATAATAATTCTTTCTTGTTTGTTCTCTTCTCTATAATAATTCTTTCTTGGTTGTTCTGTTCTCTATAATAATTCTTTCTTGTTTGTTCTGTTCTCTATAATAATTCTTTCTTGTTTGTTCTGTTCTCTATAATAATTCTTTCTTGTTTTTTCTCTTCTCAATAATAATTTTTTCTTGTTTGTTCTCTTCTCTATAATAATTCTTTCTTGTTTGTTCTCTTCTCTATAATAATTCTTTCTTGTTTGTTCTCTTCTCTATAATAATTCTTTCTTGTTTGTTCTCATCTCTATAATAATTCTTTCTTATTTGTTGGCTTCTCTATAATAATTCTTTATTCTTTGTTCTCTTCTCTATAATAATTCTTTCTTGTTTGTTCTCTTCTCTATAATAATTCTTTCTTGTTTGTTCTCTTCTCTATAATAATTCTTTCTTGTTTGTTCTCTTCTCTATAATAATTCTTTCTTGTTTGTTCTCATCTCTATAATAATTCTTTCTTGTTTGTTCTTTTCTCTATAATAATTCTTTCTTGTTTGTTTTCATCTCTATAATAATTTTTAATTGTTTGTTCTGTTCTCTATAATAATTCTTTATTCTTTGTTCTCATCTCTATAATAATACTTTATTTTTTGTTCTCTTCTCAATAATAATTCTTTTTGTTTGTTTCTCTTTCTCTATAATAATTCTTTCTTGTTTGTTTCATATCTATAATAATTCTTTATTGTTTGTTCTGTTCTCTATAATAATTCTTTCTTGTTTGTTCTCTTCTCTATAATAATTTTTATTCTTTGTTTCTTCTCTATAATAATTATTTCTTGTGTGTTCTCTTCTCTATAATAATTCTTTCTTGTTTGTTTTTCTCTATAATAATTCCTCTTGTTTGTTCTCTTCTCTATAATAATTCTTTATTCTTTGTTCTCTTCTCTATAATAATTCTTTTTGTTTGTTCTCTTCCCTATAATAATTCTTTCTGTTTGTTCTCATCTCTATAATAATACTCTTGTTGTTCTCTTCTCTATAATAATTCTTTATTCTTTGTTCTCTTCTCTATAATAATTCTTTCTTGTTTGTTCTCTCCTCTATAATTATTCTTTCTTGTTTGTTCTCATCTCTATAATAATTCCTTCTTGTTTGTTCTCTTCTCTATAATAATTCTTTATTCTTTGTTCTCTTCTCTATAATAATTCTTTCTTGTTTGTTCTCTTCCCTATAATAATTCTTTCTTGTTTGTTCTCATCTCTATAATAATACTTTCTTGTTTGTTCTCTTCTCTATAATAATTATTCTTGTTTGTTCTCATCTCTATAATAATTCTTATTGTTTGTTCTCTTCTC
>NW_021830953.1:0-4000 GCF_006345805.1 Octopus sinensis | reverse complement strand
TATGTGGAATTGTGGACATCCTATGCTATCTCTATCTACTGTCCTACACCAGATCCTATCTAGATACGATCTCGACGACCCGATGCGGTTGCTCCATGTCCACGTTGGCGCATTCGGGTGGTCTAGTCGGAACCTGTCAGACAGTTGAAAGCGTCTGAGCAGGTCTCTGAGGCATTTGCATCCCCCGTATTCCTAGCTCTACCCACGTAGTCTACATGCGTGTCCAAGGTAGCATTCCAATCCCCCACTAAGAGTAAAGGACGAGACGTTCCCAAGAATACTTCTAGACGTTGAAAGAAATCCGCCCGACCTGTTAGAGCGGTGCGGTAAACTGATACGAGTCGAAAAGCGCACCCATTGCTGCCGTCGACATCCAGGACGACCAGTCTACCCTCCGGGTCTACGAATATTGTCCTTACTTTGAGATCCAGACTCTTGTGAAAAAGTACCGCGGTGCCACTACCGCCCATTCTCGGCTGACAGGGAGAAAAATAAATGTTGAACTGTCCGCAAACATGGTCTTTAGGGCCCGCGGATTGTGGAGTCTGGTCTCACTTATGGCTATGATTTCTAACTTATGTGACTTTTGTCATTTAAGAGGTACCCTTGTTTCCAAGGGGACCCCAAGCCACGCGCATTTACACAACCAATCTTGATCATAGTTCCTAATGAATTAGAATACAGAGGTTTACTTACTGCTCGAAAGTTTTTGCTTTCTCCTCCGTTGGTTTGTCCTCGAGAAGATCCCAGTACAGTTTCTTTGTGAGATATTTTTGGCATTTACCAACCGCACTGGGGAAAATGCCTTTGAGTGTGTGGTGCAGACTTTTGGAGATGTGTAATATTTTGATGTGGTCTGGTGGTGTTGTGTATGGGTGATTGTTTGTTTTTAGATAGATAGATAGATAGATAGATAGATAGATAGATAGATAGATAGATAGATAGATAGATAGATAGATACGGTGGTCAATAGAGATAGAAAGGTAAATATGAGGTTAGACAGGTCGGCTGGTAGTTTGATAGATCGGTAGGTATGTGTGTATGTAGGTATGTATGTAGGTAGGTAGGTAGGTAGGTAGGTAGGTAGGTCGGTAGGTACTAAGGTATGTATGTATGTAGGTAGGTAAGTAGGTAGGTGTGTATGTAAGTATGTAAGTATGTATGTATGTACGGTATGTATGTATGTATGTAGGTAGGTAGGTGGTAGGTAGGTAGGTGGTAGGTAGGTACTAAAGTATGTACTAAGGTATGTATGAGGAGGTAGGTAGGTAGGTAGGTAGGTAGGTAGGTAAGTAGGTAGGTAGGTAGGTAGGTAGGTATAAGGTATGTAGGTAGGTAGGTAGGTGGTAGGTAAGTAGGTAGTAGGTAGGTAAGTAGGTAGGTAGGTAGGTAGGTACTAAGGTAGTACTAAGGTATGTATGTAGGTAGGTAGGTAGGTAGGTAGGTAGGTAAGTAGGTAGGTAGGTAGGTAGGTAGGTAGGACTAAGGTATGTAGGTAGGTAGGTAGGTAGGTAGGTAGGTAGGTAGGTAAGTAGGTAGGTAGGTAGGTAGGTAGGCAGGTAGGTAGGTAGGTGGATAGGTAGGTAAGTAGGTAGGTAGGTAGGTAGGTAGGTAGGTAGGTAGGTAGGTAGGTAGATAGGTAGGTATGTAGGTAGGTAGGTAGGTAGGTAGGTAGGTAGGTAGGTAGGTAGGTAGGTAGGCAGGCAGGCAGGCTGGCAACTGAAAACGAAAAAGTAGAAACATCAGAAAGCAAGCATGAACGGTTGATGTAGCGTTCAAATGAAAGCGGGCAGATAATGTACGGTAGCCTATGGGGTGGTTAAGAATGGGCGATGGTTGTGAAATAATATGAAGGCAATGCAAAGATTTCCGTCGGCTATATCAACCAGTTAACTACATGTCGACCATATTAAATTGTTAGCTAAAAGTCCACTCTCCTAAATACACCGCTCCTTACTCTCCTTTCTGACTTCCTGTCTGATTAAACATAGTTAAATCTGTCCGTCTGTAACTCTTCAAATTGTAGCCATGTTTCTTTCTGTGTCTGTGACTATCTGTGTGTGTGTGAGTGTGTTTGTGTGTGCGTGTGTTTGTGTACATGTTTCCCCTTTGTGTGCTTATGAGACTGTGAACATCATGTCGTCTACACGTGTGTGTGTGTGTGTGTGTTTAATTTATGTGTCGTACGCCTGTGCGTTTGTGTGGCATGTGTATGTGTCCTGAGTTTGTGCACATTAGATCTATGCATTTGTGTGTGTGCATGCGTGCGTGTGTGTGTGTGTGTATGTGTGTGGTGGTGTGTGTTGTGTGTGTGTGTGTGTGGGGTGTGTGTGTATGTGTGTGTGTGTGTGCGTGTGTGCGTGTGTGTGTGTGTGTGTGTGTAATGTGTGTGTGTGTGTGTTGTGTGTGTATGTGTGTGTGTGGTGTGTGGTGTGTATGTGTGGTGTGTGTGTGTGTGTGTGTGTGTGGTGTGTGTGTGTGTGTGGTGTGTGTTATATGTACGCTTGGTGTATATATGTGTTGTCTGCTTCCCTTCTGTGACTTTATTAGCGAAAATTTAACCGAAACTTGCTCTTTTAGTCTTCGTGTGTGATATTTACTCTTTAAAGTTTCAAATTTCCCAAGTTCCACCTTCCGGCTTTATCTGTAGGTATTTGCCTGTGAGTGCGCATGTGTATACATACATACAGGCATGCATATACACACACACGCCACACACACACACACACACACACACGCACAAACACACATATATACGAGTATACACACATTTCATATGCATGAATATGTATATATGTAATTATGTTGGTATGGTATGTTTGTATGTACGTACGTATGTATATATGAATGGAGTGTATGCGTGGTATGTATGTATATGCGTATGTACACATATATATGCTCTATATGTATGTATGTATGTATATATGTATGTGTGTGTATGTATGTATGTATATATGTATATATATGTATGCATGTATCTATGTATCTATGTATGTGTGTATCTATGTATGTGTGTATGTATGTATGTATGTATGTATGTATGTATGTATGTATGTATGTATGTGTGTGTATAGGTTTGTGTGTGTGTGTGTGTGTGTGTATTGGTTGCTGTGGTCGTCGTCATAATTGTTGTCGTTGCCATTGATGTTCGCAGCTATGAAGAGGGGGCTAGTGATAATCGAAGAAGGAGAAGGAAGAAGAAGAAGAAGAAGAAGAAGAGAGAAGAAGAAGAAGAAAAAGGAGGAGAAGAAAAAGAAGAAGAAGAAGAAGGGGAGGAGGGGGAGGGGGAGGAAGAAGACGAAGAAGAAGAAGAAGAAGAAGAACAGAAGATGAAGAAGAACAGAAGAAGAAGAAGAAGAAGAAGGCAAAGAAGAAGAAGACGAAGAAGAAGAAGAAGACGAAGAAGAAGAAGAAGAAGACGACAGAGAAGAAGAAGAAGAAGAAGAAGGAGAAGGAAAAGAAAAGAAGTAGAAGAAGAAAGAAAGAAAAAAAGAAAGAAAGAAAGGAAAAAAGAAGGAAAGAGTTGTAAGGAGACCTTGGTGGAATGTGCCAAAGCAGAAGAAAAACAACTAGAGATGGAACGAAAGAGAGAAAGCATGAAAGAACAAAACGAGGTAAGAATGAAAAATAAGGAAGTAAAATGGGCGTAAGGGGAGAATAGGTTATGAATGCGATGAAGGAATTAAAGAGAGGAAGGAAGGAGTAAGGAAGGAAAGAATGAACGAAAAAACAGAAGGAAGAAAAAAACAAACGAAGGAAGGAAGGAAGGGGGGAGGTAGGAAGGAGGGGTGGAAGGAGGTGAGAAAGGAAGGAAATTAAGAAAGAAAGAAACAAACAAACAAACAAACAAACAAAGGAAGAAAGAAAGAAAGGACGAAGAAAGAAAGAAAGAAAGATAGGAGGAAGGAAGAGGGAAAGGACGAAGAAACAAATAAAGAAAGAAAGAAAGAAAGAAAGAAAGAAAGAAAGAAGGAAAGGAGGAAGAAAGAGAGAAAGGACG
>NW_021830952.1:0-3667 GCF_006345805.1 Octopus sinensis | reverse complement strand
GGGGCAATATTATGCGGAATAATGCAAATTTATTCTTTCTAAAGCAACGAAGAGCATAATTTTTCTCTTTTCAGATATAGTTATAACTAGCAGTATCGCCCGGCGTTGCTCGGGTTTGTAAGGGAAATAACTATATAAACATTTTTAGAGAGTTAAGGCCAAAAAATAGCAAAAAATGCATTAAAAATGGAAAAAAATGATGGTAATTTTTTTTTTAATCGTTGACTCATCGTAGACATTTTTAGAGTGTTACTTCCCTTATATAATAGCGAAAAATGCATTAAAATGGAAAAAAATGATGGTAATTTTTTTTTAAAATCGTAGACTCATCGTAGACAATCGTAGACGCGCGCTAATACCAGAAGGGCTCGATATGAATCACGACAATAGATACCCGGTTTTGGTTAAACTGCACGCAAAATGTGGGAGTAGTTAGGAATCTAAATCGTAGGAGACAGACACACACAACTCACACTTTATATAAAAATATACGGTATGTGAGTTGCAATATAAACTCTAACTTGAAATCTTTTGTATGTATAGACGTGTCCGAATCAGTAAACTTGGCGCGTAACCTCACTGTAGTCACAATGTATTACAGAAAATGGTATAGGACTTTGGGTATCAGAAAATGTGTGCAAGGAGTATAGCTTGACAGTTGATTTGAAGGAGAAGTGTGTCGAGGAAGTCGACGAGATTTGAACTCAGAACGCTAAGGGTTGTAATTACATACTGCAAGTGCTTTGTCTGACAAATCCTCACACCAGCTGAATGGCAGGACACACCGTTTTGCGAAAGTGTACAGTCGTGGCACTATTTTTATTTCTACTTTTATCAGTCCAGAAGAGGATGATAAAGTTAATTCTGGTATGATTGGAATTAAGAAAATAAAATCGAGAGACTAAATGCGATATGTTCCGTAGAAATTTAGTCGGAATTCCATCTTTTACTGCTACGGCAACTACATTAAAATATGGATAAATATGCGCAGGAGTGGCTGTGTGGTAAGTAGCTTGCTAGCCAACCACATGTTTCCGGGTTCAGTCCCACTGCGTGGCATCTTGGGCAAGTGTCTCTGCTATAGCCCCGGGCCGACCAATGCCTTATGAGTGGATTTGGTAGACGGAAACTGAAAAGAAGCCTGTCGTATATATGTATATATATATATATATATATATATATATATATATATATATATATATATGCGGGGTATTTGTGTTTCTGTGTTGTCCCCCAGCATTGACAACCGATGCTGGTATGTTTACGTCTCCGTCACTTAGCGGTTCGGCAAAAGACCGATAGAATAAGTACTGGGCTTAACAAAGAATAAGTCCCGGGGTCGTTTTGCTCAACTAAAGGCGGTGCTCCAGCATGGCCGCAGTCAAATGACTGAAACAAGTAAAAGAGTAAAGAGAGAGAGAGAGAGAGAGAGAGAGTATGCAATAAAAAATAAAAAAAAAAAACATCAATGGCATCAACAAAAATTCCTTTTTTTTTCTTCTATTTCCTTTTCCCTTATTTCTTGTTCTTTCTTCATAACTTACATTTAATCAATAAGTCAATCAATCAATCAATACAATCTATTTTATTTGTCTAGTTTAAAGATAAATTTACAAAAAAAGCAAAATAAAATTTTTTAAGAAACATAATTTTACTATAATTTTTGTATTCACATTCTCTCATACTTGGTTTGTTATTTTATTCCATTTTTTTTAAATATTTTGTTTTATCTCATTCAAATACAAAATTATGAAGACGCGAATTTATATAATTAAATATTTTAATGATCTCAATATAAATTTTGTTTTCAATTAATTATAAAAGAAAATATAATATAATATAATATAATATAATAAGATAAATCTAATTAAAATAAAAATAAGCTCAGGATCTAGCAGACTTGAAGTTTCAGTGTTTTTTCCTCGTAGCAAATTGATATCGAAGCCTGATCAAATGAAGGCAATAATAGCTAACTAAATAACTACTTGTACATGTCAGCGAATGTAATTGAAATTGTTTCTAATAACAAAAAACAAACAAAAAAAAACAGAAAAAAAGAAAAGAAAGAAGAGAAAAAGGAAAACAGAAAAGTAAAAGGGGGGGGGGGAAAGAGAAGCTGTTATCTTCATCAATTCAGTGAAAACATAAGCCTAATTAGGCTTACGTTTCGATCATACTCCTCGAAAAATATCTTGAGCAATATTTTCACATTACCAACAATATTTCAACAACAGCGAGCTTTTAGAATAGGACACTTAAAGCAACGACCAAGATCTTTAACGAAGTTATATTAAGATAATCAGCCATTTTGTTCTATTTCTTTGTATCTTTTTTTTCCTACTTATTTTATACGCAACCAACTTTACTTTGTCTCTCTTCACATCATTTGTCAGATACTTTGCAGAAAGGTTTTGCTTTCAGTTCTGTATTTTATTTTATCATTTCTTTTTTTTTTTTTCTCTTTTGTCGATCTAGCTCTTGCTTTCTTTCTATCTTTCTTTCTATCTTTCTTTCTTTCTTTTTCTTTTTCTTTGTTTCTTTCCTTCTTTCTTTTTTCCGTCTTTTTTTCTTTTCTTTTTTCTATCCTTCTTTGTTTCTTTTTCTTTCTTTCTTTCTTTCTTTCTCTCTTTCTACCATCTTTCTTTTCTTTTCTGTCTTTCTTTTTACCGTCTTTCTTTTTTCTTCGTCTTTTCTTTATTCTTCCTTTCTTCCTTTCTTTTTTCTTTCTTCCTTCATTTCTGTCTGTCTTTCTTCCTTTCATTCTTTCTCACTTCGCTCCCTGCATTTATATTCATTCAACTTTCACTTTGTCTACTTTTTCATTCGCTTTGCGATTACCGTAATGCTAGAAGAAATCTTTTTTCTTCTTTTCGAACACTATATCTCGAATAACACATAAAGTTATAAATAATAACATATAAATACCGAGAAATACCTCCTTGGACAGTAAAGTCGAAAGCTGTATATGGGGTTCGAATCCAGCCACCATAGTGATTCTGAGATTGCAACTTTCTTATATGTTGGTAGTTTCTTTCTGTTTCCCGTGGCCAAAAGACAAAATGGCATTCTGGGCAGTGAGACAGTGTCAGAAAAATCGAGTTTGTTTGGCAAGCTCTGGATCGAGTGAATCGATCTAGCAAGACTTTTCCCATAGACCACATGACTCAAGAATGGATGGCCGAAAATTTCCAAGATGTACATTGACCACAGTACATAACTGGTACTTATTTAATCGACCCGAAAGGATGAAAGGCAAAGTAGACCTCGGCGGAATTTGAACTCAGAACGTAACGGCAGGCGAAATACCGCTAAGGATTTCGCCCGGCGGGCTAACGTTTCTGCCAGCTCGCCGCCTTCAGATAAAGCTAATATCGACGGGATTTGAAGTGAAACGACAAATCATTCTTCCCAGACACTCTAAGAAGTTCAAGGAATCGCTTTATACATACATACAAACATGTGTACATATATATATATAAAGCCTTATTGTTAACAACAGTCTGTATACGTGGCGTTCAGTTACTCAACACTTGGAAATTTGCGTACCATAATTTAAATCTCTTATACTACAGTTATCTGGGGTGTCGTTGAGATGGTGGGACCATCTAGAATACCCAGAATAACAAGGATTAGTTGATGCCTGCTATTGGTAACATTTTGGTAAAAT
>NW_021830950.1:0-3988 GCF_006345805.1 Octopus sinensis | reverse complement strand
ATATACTCCAAGACAATAAGGTCCTCTTCCCGAAAGACCTTAGATATGGGGCTCCCGGTGACATAAACAGTAAAAAGTAATTGTACAGCGTTGTTTTCTTTGAAGTTCTGGTTATATCGAATTTAAGGATTCGACAGACTTGAAAAATACGTAGGGAATTATTGACTTATTGGAGATGGTCATAATTGTTGAAATGTACGTCAATTGGCCTTTCTTCGGCAAAATGCTTCGCGTTATGTAACTGACACGACATGTCCGTTCGTTTTGGTTCAACAACCTCGTCAGTGAATAAGTTCACTGTTTGTTGTTACATTACAAACATTGTTTTGCTTCTCGTATTTCTCATAGCTTTGTGTTTTAAGAGAGTTATTCCGTTCTCCTTCAAATTCTTCTTGAATGCCTCACGATGTTTATTTTAAAGTTTTTGTTTCTTACGCAGTACCTACGTTCCCACACACACACACACACACACACACACACAATACATACATTCATACGTACATATATGCATATATTTATGATATGTGTGTGTGTGGTGCGTACGTATACACACACACATATATATGTGTGTGTATATGTATATATATATATATATATTATATATAATATATATATATATATTATACATACATACATATAATATATACATATATTATATATAATATACATACATATACATATATACATATATATAATATATATATATATATATATATATTATATAATATATATATATATATATATATATATATATATATGTAGAGAGAGAGAGAGAGAGAGAGAGAGAAACGAAATATGCAACATAAAGAATATTCCCCGTCATCAGTTGTATATATATGCATATATTTATATATTATTTATATTATTATATGTATGTATGTATGTATGTATGTATGTATGTATGTATGTATGTATGTATGTATGTATGTACGAATAGCAACTGATTAGGTTAGCTTTCCGTTTGATTTCATTTCGTTTTTTCTTCTCTTCCTGCTGTTTCTCAATCTCCATCGTCGCCAGTGAAGAAAGTAGAACAACCAAAAAGAAGGTGTTGGATTCAATCGCTGTCATCACATTTGTTGTTGTCACTCTATTTCTATTTCCCTTCTAACAGACATTGCTGGCTGAGCTGGCAGAAACGTCAGCACGCTGGGAGAGATGCTTAGGAGTATTTCGTCTATCTATACGTTCTGAGTTCAAATTTTGCTGAGATCAACTTTGCCTTTCATCCTTTCGGGGTCGATTAAATAAGTACCTATTTCTTTATTACCCACAAAGGGCTAAACACAGAGGGGACAAACAAGGACAGACATAGGTATTAAGTCGATTACATCGACCCCAGTGCGTAACTGGTACTTAATTTATCGACCCAGAAAGAATGAAAGGCAAAGTCGACCTCGGCGGAATTTGAACTCACAACGTAACGCAGACGAAATACCGCTAAGCATTTCGCCCGGCGTGCTAACGTTTCTGCCAGCTCGCCGATTAAATAAGTACCAGTTACGCACTGGGATCGATATAATCGACTTAATCCGTTTGCCCTGTCCTTGTTTCTCCCCTCTGTGTTTAGCCCCTTGTGGGCAGTAAAGAAATAGGTTATCATCAAGAGTCTCTCGGCAACCAAGACAGCATTTGGAGTTGAAAATCAGACCATCTTCTTTCTGACATCTTAAAGTGTTAAGCCTGGTATTGTCTTAGCAGTAGCGACCACCGTGGTATACTGCTTCTGAGAGACATTAAGTCATTTACGGTCTTACTGCCCAAAAGAACTGAAAGGCAGGGAACAGCAGCAACAACAACTACCAGCTATTTTGTTTTTAAAAGAGGGTGAGAGCGAAAACTCAGTGGGTATGTACCTCGAGATAGGTACCATAAGAAAAGCCCTAAAGGTCAAAAGTCTAGACGGAAGTGGTTAGTTGATTATATCAACTTCAATATTTGACTGGTACTTCATTGTATCGACCCCCGAAATGATGAAAAGACAATTTGATTTCAACGGGACATGAACGCAGAATGTAAAGAGCCGTTCAACTTCAATATTTGACTGGTACTTTATTGTATCGACCCCCGAAATGATGAAAAGACAATTTGATTTCAACGGGACATGAACGCAGAATGTAAAGAGCCGTTCAACTTCAATATTTGACTGGTACTTTATTGTATCGACCCCCGAAATGATGAAAGGACAATTTGATCTCAACGGGACTTGAACTCAGAATGTAAAGAACCATTAGAAATGTCGTTTAAGCTTTTTTGCCTGAAGACGCCTACGATTCTGTCAGCTCGCCGCCTTGTAATGATAATAAACCTTTTCACTGTTGGTGCAGGGTTTGGAATTTTGGGGGATAAAGTAGTCAATTGCAAGAATCACAACGCACAACTCGTACATATTTTATCAACCCCGAAAGAGATGAAAGGCAAAATCGACCTCGGTGGAATTTGAACTCAGAACATAAAGACATACGAAATGCCGCTAAGCATTTTGTCCGGCGTGCTAACGGTTCTGCCAACTCGCCGCCTTGTAATAATACTGGTTTCAGGTTTTGCAACAAGACCAGCAAATTCGCGGGTGGAAGATAATCGATTACATCGACCCCACTAATTGACTGGCACTTAATTTATCGACCCCAAAAGGGTAAAAGGCAAAGTCGTCCCCGAACTCTGAACGTAGAGTAGTCGATTGCAAGAACCCCAACGCACAACTCGGTACATATTTTATCGACCCCGAAAGGGATAAAAGGCAAAGTCGACCTCAGTGGAATTTGAACTTAGAGGTTTGAATAATTCACCTTTGGAAACAGGGGTGTTTCGTTCAACATCCTTAAACAATCCTTATTCAGGAACCTTTTGAGCGGGATGGGTTACTCGACCAGAAGAATCCTAACTGGGCCCCACCTGCAAGGTTCTGTGCTGTTTATCTTGATATGAGATCACCATGTCGCGCACATAAGGTTGTGATGCATGTGCCCAGTGTACCCTTATCAGACGGGTAGTCATGATGGGTATACTGAGCTTCGTATATTTTACCCCAGTGTCACTTTGATGGCATGCACTGATCTCTCACTAAATAATAAAATAATAATAATAATAATTAATAATACACCATGTCGCGCACATATGGTTGTGATGCATGTGCCTGGTGTACCTTTATCAGACGGGTAGTCATGATGGGTATATGGGCTTCGTATATTTTACCCAGTGTCACTTTGATGGCATGAACTGCTCTCTCCCAATAATAATAATAATAATAATAATGATAATGATAATGATAATGATAATGATAATGATAATGATAATGATAATAATAATAATGATAATGATAATGATAATGATAATAATAATAATAATAATCTTTTCTTCATAATAGTAATATTTTTTTTCTTAAATAAGAAGCAAGGTATACATTAGAGGAAGAAGGAAGTTATAGGTCATGACCCCCTCTACACACACACTTTCTACCCCAGGAAAGTCTGAATAGCATAATCGAGGTCGGCGGGATTTGAACTCAAACTATCAGAACATAAAAGAAAAAGAAAAAGAAAAGCTGACTGAATACCGCAAGGCATATTTTATTCCGTCGCTCTAGCGATTCTGCCATCTAACAGAGCCACCCTTATGCCACCCATCATCCGATAACAACATCAACAGCCCGAGTACACACTCACGCATGCACAAACATTCACACATACACACCTTACTCACTCACTCTTTCTCTCTCTCTCTCTCTCTCTCTCTCTTTCTCTTTCGCTTTCTCTCACACACACCCATACACTCTCTCCTACCGCCTCCACCCCTCCATCTGGCCTACATTCAGCCAATAACACAAACCATGAGCTGGCTTCGTTGTTAGCGTTAGAGTAATAAATTGACCGATATGTGATACAGAGGAAAATCCAGAAATGGGAAGTAAAGAGTAAAGAGAACGTGTGAAACGGAGGCGACAGGAGGAACGAGGGTTGTGTCGGCGTAACTGCCGTTGTTATTGTTG
>NW_021830948.1:0-3978 GCF_006345805.1 Octopus sinensis | reverse complement strand
ACACTGTGGCACCCTCAATTGTGTCCATTACCAAGACACTTCATTCTTAGCAGCCCACTCTGCCTAGCTGCCTGCTGTATGCTGGTACTACAATATGGCAGAGTTCACTGTTCTGTGTCCACGATCAAAACACCTGTCAACAATTTAGTCTGCTTGGCTCTAATCAGGCAGCGCAGTTGTAAGCAACAGTATTATAAAAACTGAGGAATGTATTGTAAGCTAGGTGTACTGGGTTCAAGCCCTCCTGTTTCTTTCAGTACTGATAGAACTACATTCGTAACCATTCAAGGTCTTGAAGCAATTCTCTTTATGTCTTCTGTCGACAAAGAAAGAAGCAAAGAGATAAACCAAGATGCAGAGAGTCGCAAGAAATTTCGCCGTAAAAAAAATGCAAAAATGATAAGAAAAAAATTATGTTTCCTAAAATGGCAACTTCATCGGCCAACTTCGCAATTAGAGAAAGGTAATTTTAAAAAAAATTGGGTATCCAGTTTCAGTCTGCTTGTGTGCCTCGTTTATAGGGAAATTTCCTGCGATAAATTTCCTGACGGCAAAAATGTTTACGGCGAATATTCTGGTGACGGATGCAGAGGTTTTATTCCGTCAGACTGTGAAGGCGATGCTGCGAGTGAGAGAAGTCAATCACCAGAAACAAACTCTCTGTAATAAAGGGAATGAAAGTAAATATTTATTTCTTTACTACCCACAATGGGCTAAACACAGAGGGGATAAACAAGGACAGACAAACGGATTAAGTCGACATTACAGCGACCCCAGTGCGTAACTGGTACTTAATTGTCGACCCCGAAAGGATGAAAGGCAAAGTCAACCTCGGCGGTATTTGAACCCAGAACGTAACGACAGACGAAATACCACTAAGCATTTCTCCCGGCGCGCTAACGTTTCTGCCAGCTCGCCGCCTTTAGAATGAAAATAAATAATTGGCTAGAGAATGTGTTGAGTCTTTAAGCAGATATTGAAACCCCAACGCATTCTTCTCAGCAATGTCATGTTACCGAGGAGTACAAGGAATGAACTTTTCGAAAGGATTCCATCAGGAATCGAAATCGTATCTGAAGCACAAACTTCTGGTAATTTATTGCCTGGCAGCCGGTGTATAGAATTGGTGACATTCTAAA
Source organism: Octopus sinensis (assembly GCF_006345805.1). Taxonomy (NCBI): domain Eukaryota; kingdom Metazoa; phylum Mollusca; class Cephalopoda; order Octopoda; family Octopodidae; genus Octopus; species Octopus sinensis. Next base: position 2,839 of record NW_021830948.1, on the reverse strand, counting down.
AGGAAGAACTAAGAAATATTTATTCCGTTCTGATTAAAGAATCATTGAAGTTGTCTACAGATTTGTCTAAACAATACTCCACACCCGTTTTGTCATAATAGCACTTCCGGGTGGCTGCCTGGGTGGCGGTAGCGATGTTGGCGTTGATATGATGATAGTGATGATGGTGATGATAGTGGTGGTGGTACTGGAGGTGGTGTTCATGTTAGTAGTGATGAAATGGAGGTGTTGATGTAGAGGTGGTTGTTGTTGGTGGTGGTGTTGATGTAGTAGTAGTGGTTGTGGAATTCGTGTGGTGGTGGTGATGTTTATATAGAAGTGTTGGCTATAGTAGTGTGGTGGGGGTGTTGATGTAGTGGTATAGGCTGTACTATTGAAGTGGTGTCTTTGACGCATAGTGTTGGTGGTGATGGTGGTAGTGATGGTGGTGATGACGTAGTAGTATAGGTTGTGGTAGTAGCGGTGGTATTGATTTAGTGGTTCGTTGTCCTAATGCAGTAAGGGTGCATTGCTGGAGTGGTTGTATCGGTTGTAGTGTTACTGCTGATGTTGGTGAGGTAGTGAATTTGTGTTTGACATCGATGTAGTGGCGTTCATGCTGGTGATGGTGGTATATTGATAGTATAGTCGTGTTGTAGAGATGACACATAAAAGTTTATGATATCAAATGTAAGAAACCACCACCACCACCACCTCCACCACCACCACTACCACCACTACCACCACTACCACCACTACCACCACCACCACCACTACAACCACCACAACCATATCCACCCCCACCCCCACCACCACTACCACCTTAACACTGTCACTACTATCACCATCAGCGCCATTACCACCACTATCATCGCTACCATTTATGTTTGTGTGTGTATGCATATATGCTTGTATGTGTGTGTATGTAAGTACGTATGTATGCATATATGTATACGTGTGTATGCATGTATGTGTATGTGAGTGTATGCGTGTGCTTGCGTGTGTGTGTGTAATTGTCCTTCATTAATATTTCTCATGCCAACATTTTCCTGAAGAAGGATTCTGTCCGACGAAACGTTGGAATTTCCACTGCAAATGGCAAGTTTACAATATGTATATATATATATATATATATATATATATATATATATATATATATAATTATATATATATATTACGTATATACACATGTGTATATACACCTTACTTCGAGCTGTGCGGGTAATACCGGACTGACTCGGTGCCTCAATTTAACACCTAATTCAACAGTATATATACATATGTATGTTTATTTAGATATATATGTACATGTGTATACATGACAATATACATATATACATGTGTACGTGTACATATCAGTATATATTTGTTAATTGTGTATACTCGAGTATATGTGTGTGTGTGTGTAAAATCATCCGGTGTTTCGTGGAAAATGAATTTGTGTAACAAAGTATTCTTGTAGGTGATTCTTGAGATGCGAACCTTTGACGTAGACCTCCACCCCGAACAAATGCCGGTTGCCGTTGGTTTAGTGTATCTCTTTATCTTGTTTATTGGATAATTGCATGTAAATACGTATGTATGTATATGTTAAATTAATGTTTCCGTTTTTGATGAATATATATAATTATTTTTATAAATATATCCGTCTCATCAGTTTATCTGTATACATATATAGATATATGCATATGAACGTAAGTGCGCATATTGTAAATAAACCCATAGATATATATATATATATACATATATATATATATCATATATATATATATATATATATATATATATATGTATATATATATATATATATATATATATATATATATATATATATATATATATATATATATATATATATATACAAATATGTATGTATATATCTCTGTACATGTGTATATATGCATCTATATATATATGTATACAAATATGTATGTATATATCTCTGTACATGGTATATGCATTATATATATATATAAATATATATATATATGCATATATACATGATATGAGTCGATGTATACATGTTTACATTTCTGTTGATTTAACCATCTACCACCTAACAATTAATCAATTGACTTGCGTGTATACATCTTTCTCTCATATATACACACATACCTATATAATTATATATGTGTGTATATATATAATTATATATATATATATATATATATATATATATATATATATATATATATATAATATATATATATATATATATATTTACCCTATAAAACGCACATTATATATTTATATATAAATATATATGTGTGTGTGTGTGTGTCATATTGTTCATCCCTCTGTTTATATAGATACCTATCTACACAAATATCTATGATAACTGTACATTTCTATCTCCTCCTCTCTCTCCCTCTCTTTCTTTCCTCTTTCTCTCCCCACTCTCTCTTTCCTCTTTCTCCCCCCTCTCTCTCTCTTTCCTCCAAATACATTTCAGGTCACGTGTTTGTCTTAGACGTCCATTGAAACCTCTGTCTGTCCCCTCTCACTCGCAGACACTTGTTCTTTATACAATGAACAACAACAACTCCCTTCTTTAAGTACGGTGTTTAACACACCCAGTCTCTAATATAGTGAACGGGTAGGCCTGGGTAGGATCTCATAGACCTTATTGTCAGAAATATGGTGCAGTGGAATCCAAGACCCGTTCTTCGGTGACGCCAAGATGGTGAGGATAATAGCGACGATCTTACTACCACCGCCGCTGCCACCGCCACTGCTGCTGCTGCTACTACTACTACTACTACAAGAAAATAAAAAATATTTTGTTGTTTTTGTAAAATCTCAGAAAATAATTAAAAATTCACATTTTTTATCAAATTATTTTGTTATATGTTCAACTGTA
>NW_021830947.1:0-3962 GCF_006345805.1 Octopus sinensis | reverse complement strand
AGAGCATTGTCGATGTGAGAACTGTTGCTGCTCATGTATTTTAATTTAACTTAAAAAAAAAAAATTAAAAAAAAAATTAACGAACTACTGAGTTTCGCTTAATGGCCTACCAATATACACTATGAGTTTCTTTGCCCTAGGAGTCGGGAAGACACTCGGCAAGAAATGGAAGAAAACTTGAAAGAAGAAAAAAAAAAGTAATAATAATAATAATAATAATAAGTGGATGTAAACACATGAACCAAATTTAAATAAACAAAAACAAATTACACGAACGTATATAAACAGAAGATACAAATATTACAGGCACCCCCCCACACACACACAGACACACTAACTAAACATAGACGCGTGCGTAAATGAAGACACACACAATAAAAATGCAAAATAGCTGACCGTTGGTAAGGAGAGACACACAAATAAGAAAGGAGAAAGCAAAAGACCACTGATGCGGTCACAGGAGTGTGACGAAAGTTTAAGATTAAGATTAATGTAAAAAATAAATAACACTGAAGCAAAGTAATAGCAAATATATAGTGCGTGTGTTTTTTTATTGGCTAAACTGGCAAAATGACCATTCCTAAATACAACAATATCTGTTTCAACACCCGATTTCACATCAAAAATCTTGCAAAACAAATATATAAACGTAATAATAATAATAATAATAACAATAATAATAACAATAATAATAATAGTAATAATAATAATAATAATGAAGCACCGAAAGCCGGACATAGTAACTTTTAATGGGGACAAACAAGAGTGCCTAATAATCAACATGGCAGAGCCAGGGGGCCAACATATTATCATGAAAGAAATAGAAAAATATAAAAGACGTGAGAATTAAGATCGACTCGATGTGGAGGCCACGTGAGTCAAATACAATGGTTGTCCCTATTGTCATCGGAATATTGGGTTCAACACCACCGAACCCGAAGAAACATCTGGGAACTTTAGAAATACCCTACAATCTAGATGTATTACTCAGAACTGCACGCAGGTTGTGCAAAGTACTGTTTGTCTGAGGTCCTTGTTGTAAGTTGACAGACAATGCAACCCCCACCCCGGTAGACACAGTACCTTCAATCAACGACATCACGTGTACGTTTCTGCAGCCCACATCGGCTGTAAGTTGCCGGGTTCACACTCATGTTGCACCATGTAAGCTTATTCTTCATTATAACTGTGGACTTGAATATTATTCAACAACACTTGAATGTATGTGCTTCATCGGCTGAAGCTACATACATACGTACATACACACATACATACATGCATGCATACATACATACATGCATATATACATACATACATACATGCATACATACATACGTACATACATACATACATACATACACACACACACATACATACATGCATGCATACATACATACATACAGACAGACAGACACATACATACATACATACATACATACAGACAGACAGACAGACACATACATACATACATACATACATGCATACATACATACATGCATACATACATACATACATGCATACATACATACATGCATACATACATACATGCATACATACATACATACATGCATACATACATACATGCATACATACATACATACATACATACATACATGCATACATACATACATACATACATACATACATACATGCATACATACATACATGCATACATACATACATACATACATACATGCATACATACATACATACATACATACATACATGCATACATACATACATGCATACATACATACATACATGCATACATACATACATACATACACTACACACACATACATACATACATACATACATGCATACATACATACATAATACATACACACACACTCATACATACATACTTACATGCATGCATGCATACATACATACATAATACATACATACATACATGCATACATACATACATACATACATACATGCATGCATGCATGCATACATACATACATACATACATACATACATACATACATACATACATACATACATGCATACATACACACATACATACATACATACATACACACACACTCATACATACATACTTACATGCATGCATGCATGCATACATACATACATACATGCATGCATGCATACATACGTACATACATACACACACACATACATACATACATGCATACATACATACATACATACATACATACATACATACATACATACATACATACATACATACATACATACATACATACATACATATATATAAGTTCAGTAAAATTTAGATTCCGATGAATATGGTACTTAAGTTAAAGGCACCAGAATTTCGTATGGTATTATCCATATAAATCAAATGGGGTGATTATAATCAAAATAAGCAAGAAGGATTTCCAAGGTAGAGTAGAACAATCGTTTCATGCTACTTCATTTTAATAAACACTGTAAGTATTACATCAGTTTTAAAATGTCGAACAATCTTCAGCCACATATAGAGTTTTCCAATTAAACGGACATGTGGCTGAAGATTGCTCGACATTTTAAAACTGATGTAATACTTACAGTGTTTAATAAAATGAAGTAGCATGAAGCAATTGTACTACTCTACCTTGGATATCCTTGTTGCTTACTTTCGTTATATGTGTGTGTGTGTGTGTGTGTGTGTGTGTGTGTGTGTGTGTGTCTGTGTGTGTGTATGTATGTATGTATGTATGTATGTATGTATGTATATATGTCTGTATGCATGTATATAGGCGCAGGAGTGGCTGTGTGGTAAGTAGCTTGCATACCAACAACATGATTCCGAGTTCATTCCCACTGCATGGCACCTTGGGCAAGTGTCTTCTACTATAGCCTTGTGAATGGATTTGGTAGGCGGAAACTGAAAGAATCCCGTCGTATATATGTATATGTATATATATGTATGTGTGTGTATATGTTTGTGTGTCTGTTTGTTCCCCCACATACACACACACATATAAAGTTGCGGCCAAAATGTTCAGAACGACATTGTTTTCGCTAGAAAAGTAGGTATAAGTTTTTATTAAAGTTGTTTTATATTCTATAATTTTCACAGACAATAAATACAATATTAATTGTTATTGTCTGAGATTCTGGTGTAATTTGAGAGGATAATACAAAAGTTATGGATGATTTAGTGATTTACTGCAAAATCCATGCCGGCCAAAATGATCAAAACGGTTGAAAAAATAACAAAATAATAAAAAATGACAGAGAATACTGGAATTATTTAATATTTAGCGTGAAGCCCTTTAGCTTCAATCACACTTTGACATCTTCGACTGCATGATGAAATTAAATTTTCAATTTCTTGCTGGGTGATCTTATTCAATTTTCTTCCTGATGGGCATTCTCCTAGAATATTCCACACATTTTCAATAGGATTGAGATCTGGGCTTTGAGCAGGCCAATCCATAACAATTAGCTTTTCAGCCTTGAGGATGTTCATTACCACTTTAGCCTTGTGACATGGGGCATTGTCCTGCATGAATATGGGTGGTCGCGTAGTTGAATTTCTCAGCACAGGTAAGACATGATCTTTTACAGTTGTTTATAAACTCTTGCATTTTACTTTCCATGTAATCGCACCACAAGGCCACACCATCTCCAGATTCATCCCCCAAACCATGACACTTCCTCACTGATTTAACACTAGTCTTAAGGCATTTAGTCGACAATTTTTCACTACTTTCGACGAACGTACCTTTTCCATTGGCCAAAAAATAACAAACTTAGATTCATCACTGAATGCACCGTTTGCCATTTTTCTTGAGACCACAACACATGTTCGGTTGCAAAGGTAAGACGACACTTTTTATTCTTGGAGCTGATCAGTGGCTTCACTGCAGGTTGATCTGCATGTAGGTCATGTTCAACTAAACGACGAGACACCGTTTTAGAGATTAATTTCTTCAGTACACATGCTCATTCTGAGAAACGCAGCAGCAGCAGTTTTAAATCTGTCC
>NW_021830946.1:0-3966 GCF_006345805.1 Octopus sinensis | reverse complement strand
AGGTTCATTCTCACAGTGTTGCATGTTGGGTAGGTGCATTTATTTACCTACTATCGGGTGTCCTGAACCATGTGAGGAATTCGTGTGTTTGCTTGTCCACATGAATTGCTCCTGTAATTCAATCTTCAATCATGGCAAACTTGTCACAATGAACCATATATATATATATATATATATATATATATATATAATATATATATATATATATATATATATATGTATATATATATTATGGTATTATTATATATATCTAATATATATATATCTATATATATATATATATATATATATATATAATATATATATATATATATATATATATACATATCTGTGTCTGTGTTTTGACTCCCCACCACCGCTTGACAGCCGATGTGGGCATGTTCACGACCCCATAATTTAGCGTTCTGATAGCGTGTGTATGTGTGTATGAATATATGAATATATATATATATATATTATATATATTATACTCAATCATATTCCTCACATACAAACCTACAGATTGATTTGAGAGTGCAAAATTATTTAATGTCTAATTCACGAAAATATTCTTGTCCAAAGCAGATAAGACATTTTGAAAAAGTTGTGAGGAAGACTCTGAGAGCCCTTTATGCAGTATTTCCTTGGCACTCTCAAATGATTTCATCCTAAATCCGTTTAGTGCTGATTTGTTTCTTCCAGAATCTTAGATCTACTTGACCTTTTCCTATTTCACATTTTGTGTTATTAAGATATTCACGAAGATGGTGAAACTGAAAATTGCTCCAGTCTACTTATGAGCTCTACTCTGGTTCTCTGAGAATGGGGGAATTTCTATTATAGTGAGCCTGGAAAGAGAAAGGTAATATGGAGCTGATTTCATTGTTGTGCATTGTGGATGCCCCATAAGCAGAAGAGAATTTTTAAATAACGGTTTCTGTCCCATGTTTTCCTCAATGTAGATGGAGAGGTGTTTTATGGGGTGCATATAATAAGAATTTAAATGTTCCTAGCATTAAAGGAACTCATCAACACATTCGCTCAGAAAGCCGAAACGCTAAACTTCCATGTCTTGAGCAAGTCCTTAAGATCTCTTAGACCATTCAGTATACTAGGTGAAAAGACCTACAGTTGTCTGGCTTGACCTTTTAAATGCTCATGGATAAGTACTCTATGAACTGCTATCATAATCACTAGATTTGTTAATTTCAGAGGAATTTCTTTTGCATCGCATTGTATATGTATTCATGCAGTTTGATACTAACCAATTCACAACCAACTGACAGATATTAGAAGTAGATATGAGTAGGTTTACCATCCTCGCGTCTTCGTGGTGGTTTTGGCTTTGGTATTGAGAGGTGCACGAAGTTATTCTGAGGGACTGAAGATCGAATACACTTGGTGCTTCCATCACAGCTTGTCGATTTTCAAGGATAACATCACTGACCCCGTGGAAATATGTAGAGAAGCAAAATCTCTCCTAATCCGGTTGAAAAAACAATCGACTTCATACCAATTCACGAAACAAATATCGAGTTATTTTCGTTCTGTGAGATCAAGGTAAGGAAGAATTCTACTTTGAAATTGGAAATGGAGTAATGTGAATGACCAGGTAACAACAGTCAATTAAAAACTTTCGTCCTTTTAATGTAATATCTTTAAACAATATAAAAATGGGTATTGAGGTTGAAACCAGTTGAAACTGGTATTTAACTGCCATTGATAACCACGGTTTGGTAAGAAAGTAAAGTGCCGTCTTATCAATATGAATTTTTTTATGAGATTCCTGTTACCACAAGTATATGAAATTCCAGTAAGATTGCTGTGTATGGAACAAAATGCTAACATTTCCCTCTCTAGAAGTTTAACAGATAGGGAAATGAATAGTGCTGCTTCAAAACTCCAACGGCGTTGAACATCATTATCAAGCTGAACCACCACATGACGCTGTATATACGGGATTTCTATTATTCGTGCAGCCAAATCAATAGTGTTGAAACGGAGAAAATAGGCGTTGAACTGTAGTGTTGAAATCCTGGAAACAAAAGCGGTGATAGGTGCACCGCAGAAAACACCGGAGACAGGATAGATCAATTTTCTGTCAGGTGAGCATAGGCATGCGAGATATTGAAGCCAAAGATATTATTTACATTGAAGAGGAAGTGCATGTTATTAGATTGTTATGGAGCAATATGAAAATGGAGTCGATCGTGTTGAAATTCATATTGTGAGCGATGTATGTGTATCCATCCTTTCCAATATTGAATAGTGGGGCTGAAGTGATAATCTGTAGATTATCATCAGTGTGCAAGTCAAGTATCTTTGGTGCACATTCTGATGGCAAGAACATCATCCCTTGCAAAGTATGACTGATGGCATGACCTACTTTTGTACATCCTTGCTGGAAAATTATAACAACAATGATGTAGACCAGTCCAGTGGAGATCAACAAAATACATACTTTGTTTCGCGGGAATTTATTTTTCTCACGTGGAGGGGGAGAAAAGTCAATTCAGGAACACATACAGATGGCAACTGGGGTACAAATGTACGAAGCCTAATATACCCATCATGACTACTTGTCTGATGAAGTACACCAGGCACGATTGTTATTATTATTATTATTATTATTATTTTTATTATATATTATATTATTATTATTATTATTATTATTATATATATTATTATTCAGTAGTTTTATTTTTATAGCGTGCTTCACTTCAACTACCGAGCGCAGCTTGTGTGCCTTAGGTATGTGCTGGGTGATTTGTTGTGATGCTCTGATGGTTATTGTATGGAAAGTGTTCTGCGTAGGATGTGTGCAGTGCATAGTAGTGCAATTTTCTGTATGTTATAGGTGTTGTAGCCCTGGTGTTTTTTTAGGTATTTGTCTGAATATTTTTTTATCATGCCTAAGGCACCTACTTATTATTGATTATTATTATTATTATATTATTATTATTATTAGTATTATTATCGTTATCATTTCCTTATTATCAATATATTATTATATTATTAGTATTATTATATTATTATTATTATATTATAGTATGATTATTGTTATTTATCATTATTATTATTATTGTTACGTATATTATTATATTTTATTATTTATAATCATTATTATTATTATTATTATATTATTAGTATTATTATATTATTATTATTATTATTATTATTATTATTATTATTGTTTTATTATATTATATATCATACTGCATTTCCCAAATTGTGTTGTGATACTCATGTTGACTGATTGAATACCATATTTCTAGCATGCGAATGTATACTAAAAATTAATGAATTATCTTGTTGTTTCATGTAATTCGCTCTTATTTTTCTTGTATCTATTTTTCTTGTATCTACATTTAATCGATTTTCTGAAGACTGGGAAACGTACACACATGCACTGACAAGCACGTGGACACATGCATATAGAAGAATATTTGCATGTACTACGCATGTGTATAGATGTATCGATGTATAAATATATGCTATTCGTCTACTAGGATTAATTATATAGTCCCTTTGATACCACCAGGTTTATGAGGTATATATCTACGTTAAACATTCCTGTATTTGTTGTCAAAGTGACTAGAGTATCATCTCTTTATATTTTGAGTTCGAATCCAGCTCTAGTTTACATCGCTTGTCATCCCTCAAGCGTCGATTAAGTTAGTTCTTCAAATATACTTTTACGTACTCATGGTCTTGTACCAATACAAGATTTCCTGATCATAAGTATCATACGTTCGAGCGCACTTTGGAAAAGGCTTAAGCATCACAACGTGACGCTTAAAAATGTACGTTAATTCATAGTTCTTATTATCGTTAATCAACCTTATATTGTAATTTAATGTTAAAAGCTCTAGGCAAGTGGAGTCTCTGATCTAGTTTCAATTCCATATTAGAACCATTTCTGTTACTTACCACTCTGATATGTTATACATAAAAAAATATATGACGGAGTGGCTGTGTGGTAAGTAG
>NW_021830945.1:0-3951 GCF_006345805.1 Octopus sinensis | reverse complement strand
GGCAGGGCTGGTGTGTGTTATATCTTAAGCCGGTATAATCAGAGTTGTCCTTGGGCTAACACAGCAACAGTTATACCCCAGAAAAACCCTACACCCCGTCTATCAAATACTACAACTCACACTACAACTAACACAACACCACTGGCAACACCACCGATGCTATCATTACAAGAACAGGATAACAATAAAAAAGCACAATTGCTCCAGCTCAGTCACAATAGCAACAGCAACAATCACAACATTTTCGCAACCATCCTTGTCAATAGCACCAGCTTCATTATGATGACCACCACCACCACCATCACAACAACCACCCATACCACCATCGACACTACCATTAGTAATACCATCACAACCATTATCACAACAGTCACTATGACAAACACCAGCTTAACCACACCACCACCACCACCACCACCGCAATCATCTTCTACCCCATAATCACCACCACCCATACCATTGTCACAGTCGTGTCATCGTCGTCGCCGTCGTCATCGTCGTCATTATCATCATCATCATCATCATCACATCATCATCATCATCATCATCATCATCATCATCGCAACTTACCCGTTAACCACTACCCTCATCATCATCATAAGCAAGACCCCTAACGACATCACAAGCGCCACCAGTACCAAACCATCACTACCACCTTCGACCACCACAATAATCTTCCTTATCATCATCCCCCTCCTCCTCCTCCTCCTCCTCCTCCTCATTATCATCATCATCATCATCACCACCACAACCACCACCACCACCACCACCACCACCATCATCATCATCATCATCATCATCATCGTCGTCGTCACCACCAGCAACACCCACCAACAACCATGTAGAGGTTCTCAACAAGAGAACCCCTACATGGTCACTAGCCAGCTAGAAATAGCTATAAATTCCCTCACAAATCACTTCAAGCCATCTTAGAAAAAGACGGGAAGGTAAAAAGTTGTAGGAGATGTGGTCCCGACTAACCTGCGACTAACAGGGGAAAAAGATGGGATGGGCACGTTTGGAATGTCTCCCGATTATTAAGCTACTCGATGATAGGTGACCTGGGGCTAAACAATAACATCGTTACCACTAATCCCTCAAACTATCATTGCATGTATCATCACCCCGCATCAGCTACAACTGTCACCTTACCATGCTGTTACCAACATTGACAGTACCACCAACACTACCACCACAACCACAACCACTACCAACATCAATACCAACATCAGAAACGCCATCACTGTCACTACCACCATCATCGTTACCCCCCTCTATTACCACCACCACCGCCACTACTACTACTACTACTACTACCGCAACCACAAGCACTACTGCCCATACCATCATTAACATCACTGTCAAGACCACCACCTACACCAAGCCTACAATCATCACCACCACCATATCACCACCATCGCTACCACTACTACAACTACAACACTACCACTATCTTTCATCAACACCACCATCTGACTACAACCACCACACTACCACAACTATCGCCAATACCATAACCACTACCATCACAACGACATTCAGCATTAATTACTAGTCATTTCTATCACCACCGCCGCCACCACCGCCGCCGCCGCCGCCACCACTACCACCATTACCTCCTCCACCACCACCACCACCAACAGACCACCACCACTACCGCCTCCACTGCCATTAATACTACAAGCACCGTCCCTACTTTTACTACTACCATCACTATAACCTCCACGACGGTTCCACCGTAAATCCTTACTAGATTTGCCTTCACCACCACCTCTACCACCACCACTACAACCGCCACCATCATCACAACCACCACAACCACCACCACCACAACCGCCGCCACTACTACCACTACCGCCACCACAACCGCCGCCACCACCTCTATCAGCGCATTAACCGTTCCACCACCAATCCTTCTACCACGAATCCATCCACTACAAATCCATCCATCACTCCCACCACCTCATCCATCACTCCTACCACAACAACAACAGCTACTACTACTACTACTTCCACCACCACCACCACCACCACCACCACTACTACTACTACTATTACGACAGCAGTACCACTACAACTTCATTTCCACCACCACCACCACCGGATTCACCATTAGCGACTACTACCACAACCCTAGAATAGCATGGCCACCATCATCACAACAATTACCTCTTACTGTAACCCCCACATATTGACACTACCACCACACCCTACACTGTCAATACCACCATCATAAACAATAGCATTATCATCATTACCACCACCACCACACGTCACTAATGCCACCACCATCACTATCACCGCGACTACATTAGTAGAATCCACCCCCACCCCCATACACACATCAAACATCCTAACACGACCACCACAACGAAATCCAGCATCTCCACCACTACCGCCACCACCAATGGCTCTACCTTCAATCACGTAACCGCTACCACGCGTGCCACTGGTACCATCGCGACCAACGACATGACCATCACCATTAATATCACTGCCCCTAGTTTCATCGCTACATCACCACGACTACGTTCAACCAACACCCACCCCGCCACTACCACCACCACCACCACCACCACCACCACTACCACCATCACCATCACCACCACCACCACCACCACCACCACCACCACCACCACCACCATCAACACCACCACCACCACCACTGCCACCATCACCACCACTACTACCATCACCACCACCACTGCCGCCGCCGTTATCACTACCGCAAACAACACAAACACCACCACAAGAACTACAACACAAACCACAACTGAAATAACCACCTCTACCAACACCAAAACCAAAACTACAATCTCCATCACCACTACCAAACTATCAACAGTACCACAATAACAAACCATTATTACTTCTAAGGCCACCACTACCACCACCACCACCACCACCACCACCACCACCACCACCACCACCACCACTGCCACCAACACAACCACCACCACCACCTCCATCATCATCACCACTACTACCACGGTAGCCACAACTACAACCACCAACAGCACCGCTAATTCTACTACTGCCACGACCACTGAGTCCAGTGTCACAAAATTACCACTACTAGTACCGCAACTGTAACGACTACCACCAAAACAACAAATACTACCACCAGCACTAACACCTATACACCATGAGTACCACAACTAATGCCGGTACTTCAGCAATCGCAAAAAACACTTTCTCGTTACACATAGTGATGTTGAGTTATTTACGGGTATTTATTTACTTTTACAGTCTTCGTTCCTTTAGCGGGTATTTGGCGGGTATTAACAACAACAACAACAACAACAACAACAATAATAATAATAATAATAATAATAATAATAATAATAATAATAATAATAATGATGATGATAATAATAAAAAATAATAATAATAATAATGATAATAATAATAATAATAATAACAATAATAATAATAATGATGATGATAATAATAAAAAATAATAATAATAATAATGATAATAATAATAATAATAATAATAATAATAATAATAATGATAATAATAATGATGATGATAATAATAAAAAATAATAATAATAATAATGATAATATAATAATAATAATAATAATAATAATAATAATAATAATAATAATAATAATAATAATAATAATGATGATAATAATAAAAAATAATAATAATAATAATGATAATAATAATAATAATAATAATAATAATAAAATAATGATGATGATGATAATAATAAAAAATAATAATAATAATAATGATAATAATAATAATAATAACAATAATAATAATAATGATAATAATAATGATGATGATAATAATAAAAAATAATAATAATAATAATGATAATAATAATAATAATAATAATAATAATAGAGATGAATATGAATGGTGATGATAATGAAGAGGATGATGGGAGGTGGTGGTATGTGGGGGTGGTGGTTGGTAGTGGTAGTGGTTGTGGTGGG
>NW_021830943.1:0-3971 GCF_006345805.1 Octopus sinensis | reverse complement strand
AAAGCGCCCGTCCCCCACCGTCCAATGGACGGTGCTCAGTTGTCAAACATTTAAACCAAATTTTCTCAAAACAATTTGTCCGACCGTCCCATAGGCCTCCCCTTTGAGAAACACAGATTTAACCTAAATTTGAGACACCAACAAAAGAAGAAATAAAGATAGACTTTTTCTGTTCCAAAGAAAAACGATTTTATTCACACAAATATGCAACCGAAGAGTTTTAAAGTACCAATAATGATAAGGCTGTTGACTGGAAGAACAAAAACATGGTTTAAACATGGATTAAACAGCTTGGCAGGAAAGAAACGTACCTTTAAGCAGTACAAAAATATCAAAAATTGGAAGATGCAGTTATGTACAGGTTGATGAAAGAAAAGCCGGACAAAAAAGGCTTTATCGAACGCATTCTCACCTGGAATCGATTTTTGTAAATTTTTCAAGGCTTATACACGCCCTGACATCGTTGGTATCTAAATATCAAATTTGAGCGAAATCGGATGGAGGATGCTCGAAATCCTAGAAGACACACACACAGACAGACAGAACGGATTTTATATAATAGATATATATATATTTCTTTACTACCCACAAGGGGCTAAACACAGAGGGGACAAACAAGGACAGACAAAGGGATTAAGTCGACTACATCGACACCAGTGCGTAACTGGTACTTAATTTATCGACCCCGAAAGGATGAAAGGCAAAGTCGACCTTGGCGGAATTTGAACTCGGAACGTAACGACAGACGAAATACGGCTAAGAATTTCGCCCGGCGTGCTAACGTTTCTACCAGCTCGCCGCCTATAATAGATATATATAGGGAGAGAGAGAGGGATGGAGAGGGAGAGAGAGAAAGAAAGAGGTTAGACAGAAAAAAAATTGCACTGACCCCCGAATGGGAAGACAAAAGATGTTGTTTATCATGGAGCTTTGCGATAAATTCCAAATCGACAAATTTTATCATTGTTTTTATAAAAATTGTTCATTGCTTGAAAAATATTGGTCAAGTTTAGTAAAATTTAAAATGTACTCAATGCATGAAGTGTCATCGTTGGGCTCAAGGCCCAATGAAGAACCCTCCACTAGAGCTAGCTTAAAAGCCGCTCGATAGGGCAACTTTTAATCTAGTATATGCGTATATATATATTCTGTCGATATCTTTTGCGGAACCGCTATGGTACGGCTACATAAACACACCAATACCAGTTGTCAAACGGAGGACAAACACAGACACAAAGACACAGACGTAGATACACACACACATACTATCTGTTGTGTATATATATATTATATAATATCGATATATATATATGTACATAATATATATATTATATAATAATATATATATATATATATATATAATATATGTTTTTCTGATGAGAAGCGGCATAATGTACTCCTTATTCCTTCACAATTAGGAATATGCAGCCTTCGAAACATATGTCGAAAATAAAGGAAATTTGTTAATTTGTCGTTCAACTTCATTCTTTATTTATTCATATATATATATATATATATACATGTAGTATACTTGGACGATTGGTGAATATATATATACATATATGTACACTTGGACGATTGGTATTTAGTTTTCGACTCAGAAAGTATTTAAAAACAAAGTTGATCTCGGCTAGATTCGAACTCAGAACGCAAAAAGTCGAAAGAAGTTCTGCTAAATATTTTTCCCGGCGCGGTAACGACTCTGCCAGTTCGCCGCCTTTACCCAAATCCTATTATATTATATTATAACGGTAGACATTGAAAACAATACTTGCCACAAACACAGCAAAAAAACCCCCCAGCAACGACTACAACGATAACAAAATCAACAGCAACAACAACAAATTTATATATAATACGTATACAATTTGTACACGTGTCTCTTAATTCCAAAGTGTAAAGACAGAGTCTCTTAGATAATGAGATGTACTCTCATTAATTCTATTTAATGAGGAATCGGCTATGTAAAGGACAGGAGAAATGGAATACTAAATAAATAAATAAATAAATAAAACTAATAATAATATGAGACAGAAATAGAAGAGAAAAAGTAATAAAATAATACATAATTATGTAAAAATGCCAAATAAAAATAAACAATATCTTCTACATTGACAATCGATAATTATGAATATTTATTAGTCTAATCATTTTTTTAAGTGCATTATCACATTCCAGCTAAATGCTGTCGGTATCATAACATCAGAATAAATTCAACCACTCGCTTTCCGTTGTGAGGTCCATTGTGCTTTGTATCATATATATATATATATATATATATATAATATATGATATATTATATTATATATTTTGATAGTCTTCTGTTACATCAGTCAGAATTGATGGAGATGAGAAAAGAAAGACGTAGTGGAATTAAGGATATTCATAAGCATTTTATGTATTTTCTTTTTCTGTTTTTTTTTTATGTCTCGGGAAAGGGCGAGCGGCTCTCTTAGTTCTCGGGTATCTAGACAGATGTAATAACCTTATCTCGTTCTATGATCTTTTGACATTCACTGAGCGCTGCCAGCAGTCGGATCGCCTAATTCTAATTAATATGAATATCATTAGACATACAAACATACATACATATATATATGTATATTATATATATATATATATATATATATATATATATATATATATATATATATATATAAACACATTACAGTTAGACAGACAAACATAAGAATTTTAATAGGAAAAGATGGAATGGATACACTTTAATACGTATCACTAAAATTGTTTCAGCGCATGCGGTAGCCGATATCCGAAGAGGGGCTTTGGAGTTTAATCAGATAATCCATACATACAAACATACATACATTCATGCAACCATACAGAAAAACATACATACACACACATACATACATACAGAAATACAGACAGACAGACAGACAGACAGACAGACGGATAGAGAGACATAATTTTAATACGAAACGATGGAATTAACAGACTTTATTACGAATCACTACAATTGTTTCGGTGTATCTGGTAACCGATATCTGAAGAAGGAATGTCCATATAATACAAACATACATTTATACATGCATACATACATACATACATACATACATACATACATACATACATACATACATACATACATACATACATACATACATACATACGTACGTACGTACGTGCGTACGTACATACATTACGTACGTACGTTAAATATATACATACATACATACATACATACGACATACCTAACATACATACATCATACATACGTACATACATACATACATACATACATACATACGTACATACAATACATACGTATACATACATACATACATTACATACATACATAATACGTACGTACGTACGTGCGTACGTACGTACATACATACATACATACATACATACATACATACATACATACATGCATATAAGGAGAAAGAATACAGAGAACGAAGTCGGTATTAAATGGATATTGATATTAATAACTTATATAATGTACACGTGTTTCGTGATATTGGCAGACAATTACGTGAGTATAACACTTGATTACGTGAACAAACACTCGTCAATCATACATGAAGACAGACAGAATCCTCTATTTACATCACTAAAATACATATACAGACATATAGGTACATACACACACATACATACATACATACATACATACATACATACATACATACATACATACATACATACATACATACATACATACATACATACATACATACATACATACATATCTTTTATTTTTTAACTTTCGCTTGTCTCAGTTGTTAGACTACGGTCATACTTTGGCACCACCATGAAGAAACTTTTAGCTGAATGTATCGATCCCAGGACATAATTTTGTTAAGCCCGATACTTATTCTATCGGTATCTTTTGCCGAACCACTAAGTAAAGGGGAACGTAAAATACCAACACCGGTTGTCAAGAGGGAGATACACAGACATATAAGCACGCACAAATAGATATACATATACATATATATACGACA